>NC_056746.1:533868350-533878179 GCF_019279795.1 Protopterus annectens
AGAAATAATCTTTCCATCATTATCATAAAGTGTAGGACCGGAATTAAACTATTTATCAGCATTAGGATTAATTAAATCTATAGCTGCTGGGTGAGGTTAGTGAATAAAAACTTAAGGTTGAGGAGCTTTGTACATCCTATCTTCCTTTTTAGGGGCAGCTGGCTGAATATCAGTAGCAAATCCTCCAAAGTTGACAGAACTGGAGGAATAGGTGAAGGTTCTGAAGTTCCTTCTGTAATAAGCTCATACAATTTTCTTAGGGAATAAGAAACCTCAGTGTTCTCCAAATAAAAACACTGAAACATTCCAGAAATATTCTCACAGAAAGAGAAACCCCCACAAGAAGAATCAGAAGCTGAGCTCTCCTCTTCAGTCTATCAGAAATCTGAGGATAAAATCCCGTTTCTGTCCATCTTCCTTTCCAGATTCAGGATTTTGAATCTCTTCAGGAAAAGAAACTACTTTAAGAATGACCAATAGCCAGTAGCCTGAATTAAAACCTGAGCTGGTCTTTGTGGAGGTAGCTTTCCCTATTTTGATCTCCTGCATTCTATCCATGTGCCAATTTGCGATCCAGCAGGTGACATAGGTTTATTCCTAATAGTTTGCTTAATTTTACTTCTGTGCCAAAGTGAATAAAGGAGTCAAATGCCATGGCAAGGTTGATTTAGTGTGTGCACACTGTTTTACCTAACTCATTGCCTTACAGGCTCTTTCAAAGAAGTCCACCAGCTTGAGTATGCATGACCTGACTTTGACAAATCCACTACTTGGAGATTCCATGTATTCTTGTTGAGTAACAATGATGATCCTTTCCATGGCTTTATATAGGTGGCTGATAAAACTTATGAATCTGTAACTGCCCTAATCAGTGGAGGGTTCTCCCCTGCATAGGGAGATTACTCTTTCTGTTCTTCACACTCTTGTTGCAAAGCTTGTTACAGGCTGAGGCCGAACAGTGTTGTTAGGGGATTTCGCTAAATCATGCTTCATGCTATTCATGAAATAACCAGGAATATTGTCAGGAGCCATTAATGCAGTACTTTTAGTGTTTGAAAGTGCTTTTAGGACTTGGTCATGTGTGACAGCTGGGGATGTGTCAGTTTTATTTCTGGTGAGACAGATAGGGTAAGTATAGAGGTAAAGTTTGAACTGAATTCATCAGCCAGTAGGTTAGCTATATTTTCAGTTTTAGTGAAGGTAGCACCTCTGATCATCACCTTAGTGCACTGATGCATTTTACTCCTCAGATTTCGAACATAACTAAAATAAAGGCTTCATGATTATTTTCAGCTTAGGTAACCAACTTCACCTTTTACATGGCTTTGGTGAACTTACCTAGGCACCCAAGCTGTTTGTTTAATTCAATGAACAGAGCTCTATTATTTTGGCAAAATGTTTCTTCTGTTATTGTACAGTTTGTTGGTATAGTTTCAATACGAGAGTTTGTTTCTGGGGTTTGCCCTCTGCTCATTTCTGCAGGGAACAGCTGCATCTATGCAGTGGTTTACATGTTGGTAAAGTTCAGTTGCTTATGACTCTGCATAAGCAGCAGAATTTTTAGGGTTTGGTGAGGATTTGAAGCGTGCCAAAGTAATCAAGACAATATAAAAAAATGCTTCTTGTATAATGAGGAATTAAAATTTAATGGTACTCAATGGTAGGGAAAGAGTCAAAAAGAATTCCATCTGGATGACTGACAGCCATGGGTCAGGAAAGGACAATAACTCGAACATTTTACCAGTTACCAAAATAAAGGCCTTTATAACTTGGCAGCATTTCTTGGAAAAATACAGACGCGATAGAGATGCACTTTATTCATATAACATGAACCACCAAAGTAGCAAATCTGATCATCCAAATGGTGTTTCAAGCAGCAATGCAAGATAACTGCCAACTAAGGAGTTCTACTTAAAATGGTACTCTCTGCAGACAAACAAACTCAAATATGTATACGGTCACAATCTTTCTGGGCTATGGTATATGATGTCTACTGTGCTTGGTTCCTTTTCTTCCCTCTAACACAATAAAATAACTTTCTTTTTCTTAAGTATAAAACGTACTTGCTTACACTGACATTAGCTGAACTTGTACCTTTGTGACACCAGTGTAGGGATAAATATGGAGATGCAGCCACATTATATGATGGAATTATCACCTCCCATTTCCTGTGGAGCATTCATTCACTTTTATAAACAAATGCTCATGCTACCCCTTACTGAGGTGTCATGGGAAGATAAGTTGATTTTGTGGGTATGTCTTTAAAGTTCACAAAGCTTAGTCCAAAAAGAAATGGTAAGATGGAAAATACCAACAAATGCCGTAATGTACATTCAGCACTGACCATGCAAAGCTCAGCTTCATACCTGCAGAAGGACATGTGACGGCAGACCACACAGCACTACTGTTGCAGCACAGCTTAAATTAAAATATCTGAATTAAGCACTTCAAATATAAAAAAAAATATTTTCACATTAAAAACGAAACAAAAAGCTGCTGCAATTCTCACATTTAAATGCAACTGACTTGCAGCTTCAGGTAACTGCTGTCTAACCAGACATCCTTCAGGAATACACCACCTTAGAATTGGTGAGCTGCAAGGTGTGAATGCATTAAGTGTTTAAGGGTAAAGGACATTTTTAAACATCCCACAAATAATGAACTTTTACCACTGCATTATGTCTTATACAAACTTCTTAAAACTTGCTAGACAAGTCAGAACTGCATGTATTCTTAAAGTGTTTTTCCCATAACTTAATGTTTTCATTTCTTCTTTAAACTTAGCAACCCAGTTACTGCAAGAGTTTTAAACATGCACTGGTTAAGATTTTACATTTACACTGATTTGATCAATAACATTCCTTTGCATGCCACTCTCAAGTCTTGCACCCCTTATCAGCAATGATGCACCTTATAACAAACTGAAAAGCAAATGCATACAATATCCGCTAGCACCAGTTAAATACATACATGCCACTCTGCACCACCCTACCGAATGAAAGTAATGTGGGTACTACAGCAGTTCACTTGCTTGACTCATTTATTCCAAGCTGCCTTGCCAGTGTCCTCTGACATGGAACACCCATCTCCTCCCACTCACAAGGCTAAACAGGAAGAATACTGGAAGCATTAGTTCAACTATTCAGAATGCACAGCAATAATCCCGTAAAAAACAGACATTTAAGAGAGGAAAATTGCAGTCACTTAAGATGCAAACATATAAGTAACACAGATGTGTATTAAGGGTGAAACTGTTTGCAGGTTGCTGCAAATACTGCCATGGCTTCCTTTAAGCAAACCACAGGACTCCCAACTGCAAATGAGGTATTTCCGAGAATTAACTCCTGGCTATGTGATAGTTCAGCAAGAAGCGCAACCTAAGTTGATAGTAACAAGCTCAAAACAATTCAGAACTCAACCAAGTTTTGCGTACATTAGCTAATAAAGGGTCGAACTTTACAATCAGCTGAATAACCACAAACTGAACAGTGTGTGTGTGTGTGTGTGTGTGTGTGTGTGTGTGTGTGTGTGTGTGTGTGTGTGTGTGTGTGTGTGTCTTGAAAACTACTGCAAGTTAGAGAGGCAAAGAAAGCTTGGTGTGCTGTATAAGACAGCTGAAACACAAGGCATACTGCAGCTGCCAGATGAGGCATTAGACTCCAGACAGCTGCATATAAAAAGAGAGACTAAGTATTCTCTCTCACCAACATGAAGGCTACACTTAAAACTAGCTCAACAGAAAATCGTTTAAAGTTGCTTCATGAAGAAAAATCAAGTGTTTATCAACACTGGCAAAATCATTTTCATGGACTGAAACAGCCTACAAATACCAGCCAGATTTGGGATTGTTTACAAGCTTTATTACACAATCTTCCTAAGCTTAACCATCACACCTTAAAACAAGTAATACAACCTGAAGTAACAACTGTTCGATTTCCTCATTAATCACTACTTGTGGATATGACAAAAGAATTTCAAATTTTCCCTCTCTTTTTGCCGGAATGGAAAAGAGACAGCAACATTATGCCACTGTTTTGGTAGTAGTCTCCTTTCCTATTACTTTCTTCCAACAGTTTGGTGTATCCTAGCACCCGCCATTGGCTGGAAGGCAGATTACTAAATTGTTTACTGGGCAAGTCCTTTCAAGTTCACATGCTTAATAATAATAATAATAATAATAATAATAATAATAATAATTACTAGTGTGTTAACCTGGGAGAACCACTGGACAGTCCCTTATTTAGAGGCAGATTACAATTAAGCCATTGTAGTTCCCCTGTGCATCAGTAGTGGAATCAGACTCCAACTGCAAAAACAAGATCATGTATACAACTTAATCAATGAAAACTGCAGTCAATTTAGACTACAATTTTGCAATTTTTTTTCAAACCAGGATACTGAGACAAACGGTTACTTTATATAATGCATGAAATCATACTTAGACCTGCTCTGTTTTAGAAAGTAGCAACTATCTGATTGAAGAGAACAGTCATTAAGATGAATACTTTAACACCCACTTTTTTTGGAATCTGTGAGAAGCTGTGGTGCATAACCTGTAGAAGCAACAAATGCCAAAATTTCAAGGGGAAAAAAAAACACTGGATTCTGGCCTGCTGAGCAATATATCAAAGCAGTAGCAAGAGCTGATGCCTTGCAGAGTTTGATTCTCCAGTTCACTTACTGGATGGGGCACCTTGGTTGTGGAGCTTGCATGCCCTCCGTTTCCAAATAGGCTTTTAACAGAGTCTCTTGTTTTCTTAACATGCCCCAAAGGCATGTGGGTATATGAATGGGTAATCCTCTGAATACCCCTTTACATATGTCCAATCCCGCAGTGAAGTTACTACCCGTTTGAGAATGGTCTCATGCTCAGCTTGATGGAATGCAAAACAGCAAAATAAGTATCAGAATATGAATGAATGACCCACTGGATGAACTATGCTTACTACAAGCTTACAGCCACAAGCAGCAACCAGCCACCCTGCACTCCAATCTCCTGATGATTTTCACTCTTGGCGAAAGTGTTACAATGATCTGAGAGCTTGCAGTTTTCACTGCACCTAAAACCGGAGCCACTACCCAGTGGTATTAGATGTGGAACATGTCAGTCCACTCGTCCACCCGCAGGTTCAGGCTAACCCACCAACAACTCTTCTAATTTACCAAAAGGAGTTGAACTTCAGCCAGTGACATTAACTGTTCAACATCACAGAACTAGGAATGCCAGATTTCAGTTTCACAAGTCTTGTCAGCACACCCAGAAATAAGGCAGCCATGAAGGGATTTAAAAGTGGATCTCATTTCCAAGACTAGTCACTACAATAAACTTCTGTAGTGAACATTAACTAATATTGTAGTATGCGTTATTCTTTTCAGGGCAACATGTGAGACTGTGTACATCCTGGCAAGCAAGTCAGTGCAGAGAAAAAATCCTGCAAGGGACATTAGTCCACTGCTGGACACACATACAGGCAACTCTGTAGATTAGATATACTTAATGACATGCATTTGGAAAACTATGGGAACCGAAGACCATGGTAAAAAAAAGCAGATGGGCAAACAGAGGACACACAAACACATCACCTCGGCTGGTAACAGAATGTTAAGTAGGATGATGGGTTGGGTATTGTTTATTTTGTTTTGGTGCGAAAAAGGTCCACTAACAAATGAATCCCACGTACGAAAGTAACAGCTGACTATTACCTTACAGTGCAAAGGTGCGTGTAAGGCTTCTATACAACTTGTACAATTCTAACAAATTGAAAAAAAATTCTAAGATACATTAACTAGTTATCCAGAATGCTTAATTTCATTATTCAGAACTTACAACACACTGTAGTTGAAAAGAGGCAGATGAATAAAGAGCAGCAGTAACACAAAGAAACTTTAAATGATTACTCACTCTGTGCAAATTGCTACATGGCATGTAGGCAAAAGGTACACAACTTCAAATAAAATAAAAAGCAACTCAATTTTGCCGTTTATAAGGTTACTAGTGCCTAAACAGAATTACAGGTCCAGCAAACCTATCCACTAAGTAAAACAGTTTTAGGTGTGGTTGTCCCACACGCAAATATTAATTTCACAGAAGATTATTAAGTCTCCTATAGCTTTGCAGTGCTTCTACTGCTTTCAAATATATATATATATATATATATATATATATATATATATATATATATATATATATTTATAATTTTTTACAGGGGTAGGGCACTGAGCTCAAATGATCAATTGTAGGCTCAGCCCAGATTAAATGAATAGCAACAGAAAATTATGCAACATAGAGCGTTAAAATATAAACTACATGACTGTAGGGGAACTACACACACAAAGCGAATATATATTATATATATATATATATATATTTAGAATATATATATATATATATATATATATATATATATATATATATAAAAATTTACACACTTTTTTATATTTTTACAATTTCTTTAGCTTACGTGTTTAGGCTAAATTTATTGTGGTATAAAACTGCCTTAATCGTATAATTACTGCTGTACAACACTGTTTTTATACTATTCTCTATTAATTGTTTGTATAAATATTGCTGTATAAAAATGTTTTTATGTTATTCTCTATTAATTGTATGTTTTTTCCCTGGAGCTTTTCTCCCCGGGCCTCTACTGAAAATGGACATATATCCAGTTAGACTAGCCCGGTCAACAAATATAAGCACATATCTACATAAGCAAGAAAACAGAAAATGAGGGGTGGGGGATAGAGAATAAGCTTGAGCACAGATATGCAGTCATAAATAAGTAGGCAATCTGGAAATTAGCCCCAAACTGAGTATGTGAGGGACTAGATTCTGTGTAGTTGTATTAGATCACTTAGACAATAAACAAATTAACAAATGCAAAGTTTCAAATTTCCTCAACTACATAACATCCTATTAGTGCTGCTTTCAGTCTACTTCAAAACATCGCAACTTCTACAAGATGAATCATCCAAAAGGCATTCTTTGGGTCCTACTATGATTAAAAGCATTAGAAATGGAACTTAAACGTCTGGCAAACAGGCAAAACAAAATGTACGAGCATCTTATAAAATGCAACATGCAGTGAAATAAAACAAATGTTTACAAATTCCACTCCTGACATCTGTCAAACTGCTTTAAAGCACTAACATCTGTAACCCTGTACACATGTACACAGTCTTAGCAAAGATAAAATCGAGCACTTGCATGCAGTAGGGTACTAATGCTGGCTGTGTGTTAGATTAACAGAACTACAGACCTCATGGATACTATCAAACCACATGTTGCTAGCTTGGACAACAATAAAATGTCATAACTAAGACTACACTATTAAAGTCTTGTTAATACTGAAGACAAATATTTGCAATTAACCCCAAAAAACAAGGTTAATGCAAAAAGGCTTATCCGTCTGTGCACAGAGTACAGCCCTATAAAACTTGGGTTCTACTCTTCAGTTCTGCAAAAACAAACATCCTATCTGCTCAGCCTTCTGCGCTCCTTCAGAAACAAAGTTCAAATTGCAGCACAAAATGTGTAACTAAACTCTACACTGAAAGACAGATGGTCAGATAAAGAAAACTTATGACTTACCATGCACAGCATTTGAAACAATCTTGCTTAGGACTCTGAAGAAACATAAACAAAGCAGGAATGAAACACCATGTCTCCTAATTTTAGATTCCTTTTCTCTTTACATCCACAAATGTAGAGCATACATTTCTCCTCTGCTTGACTTCTGCTACTATGTACACAACACCAGCGCAGTTTCAATTGCAGCACTAGCCAAGCAGCAACACAGAATTCCAAAATGGCTTCCCAACCTCAACAAAGCCTAAAGGATAATGTTCACAAGCTAATTAGGTTACCACCCACGCCAAGAGGACTGTGTCAGTCACAGCCTACTTTGAATCTACTGGGCAATGGACAATGCTAAACCAGCCCACTACAAGTACTTAACTCTGATAGTGTAAGAGTATCAAGTGACAACTTTCATTTTTACGCATTACTTAGGTTTTCATGTACAACACTTGTTGAACCACTGCATGAAATCACTTCCAAGAGCAGGGTAATAAAAAGGGAACACAGATCTAAGACAGAATGTGCTCTACCCTTTTCTTCTTTATCAACTGTCACTTCCACATTTGACTGCTTGCCTGTTTTTCTTCCCAGTGTTTTACAAACTTTCTCAGAGAAGTTTCAAAGCCACAGACTGTTGGTGTGCAGGAAGCCCAACTTCAATTCTCAGTGAAGCATACAAATTACCAATTAAAAAAATGAAAAAGGTCTAGTGAAATGAATGAAGAAAGAGTAAAGCTCTTAGCACCACTGATATTGATTCTTGTTCTGCCAGTAACCTACTTTCATACTGGAATAAGCACTGAAGGCTTGCTAAGACAATCAAAACCATAAACAAGGGAAGAGAAAAACTCTTCACTGCAGGATTCCATCTAAAGTGTTGTTGTTTGTATTGTTTGGGTACATAACGCACACCTTCCTTCACCACCCTGTTCACCGATAACTTCCTAGGATGGCAGTCCAGTGAGGCACACTGACATACCCCATCTCCACAGCAACTAGGTCAATACCCCTGCTGCTTTTTGGAATATACCACTATCCCCAGCACCTTGGACATGTAATAAGAGGTACATATGACTGAGCAGCCCCTCCTCCCCACAAGATAGGCATACCCATCCTCCCACACCACAGAGTTGCTTGGGCTGCAGTCAGGGATCTGCTCCTCTGTGCCACAGCAAAGGCAGCTGCCACCTAAAATTAAAAGAAACAAACATGTCGCCCATCTACGTACACATAAAACCGTATACCAAACAAGTAAAGTAAAATACACAAAATGTATGCAACAGTCAAGGACACATCACAACTTACACACACGCACGTACCCCCCCCCCCAAGAATCGATGTACAAGCCAGTTTCCAAGGTTCAATGAGAATTGGGTGGCACTTGACTGATCAACAGTATAAATGTTGGATGGAATCCATGCAAGATTTATATATCCATCTATATTATACACACACACACACATTATATATATATATATATATATATATATATATATACACACATACACACACGTATATATATATATATATATATATATATATATATATATATATATATACATACATACACACACACACCTACATATACATATATATCACACACACACATACACCTACATATATATTTATATATATATATATATATATATATATATATATATATATATATATATATATATATATATATATGGATCTACCTGACAACACCGACAAACCACAACACCGACAACGAAATCAGACACACCACATAACCGAACGTTCACAAACACGAAACCTCACATGCCCGACACACCATAATACCGACACAATACCAATAATAAACAAACAAAACAAATCCTGTCCAAAAAGCACACACACAACACAAGCACACCAAAATCCTTACAAACGCACACTAAACCTCACATACACAACTATCTACACCCTTAACCCAAACCCTAACCCTAAGGTCCTTCACTATCGCGACACTTACCTAACCCTAGCTTACTTAAACCACCCCTAACCCAAAGATTATCACTATCGCACACTTACCTAACCCTGCGCCCTAACCGCAACTCACTTAACCCATCCCTAACCCAAAGACTATCACTATCGCACACTTACCCAACCCGCGCCCTAACCCTAACTCACTTAACCCACCCATATCCCTGGACACCGTCAATATCCCACACTTACCTTACTCGCACCCTAACGTCCGTCACTACCGCATATACTTACACAGCCTTTTCCCATGTTAGTCTTCTCAGCGTCGGGGGC
>NC_056746.1:534246915-534249415 GCF_019279795.1 Protopterus annectens
GGGATACATGTGAAGAGCGACACCACATCCATGGTGACTAGTATTAGACTTTCATGTGTAGATATGGAATGGGCTATGTCATAGAAACTCTTCAGAAATTGTTCAGTATCTCTCAGGACTGGAGGATAGTTGACAAGATACTTTTTAAGTTGATTGTCCAAATAAATGGATATTGGTTCTGTCAGCCAACCTGATCCAGAGACAATGGGTCTAAGTTCCGGGGTATATATATTTTTATGAATCTTGGGAAGTCCACTTATAGTAGGTATTAATGGAAACTCCACCTCGAAATATGAGTAAAGGTCTGAATCAATAAGACCTAGATTCTTACATTCTTCAAGGGCATTATTAAATCTATCTTGTAGAGTAGAGACATCATCAAAAGAAATTATTTCATAGGACCCACTCATTAGAAGCTCTCTCATTTTGAAACAATAGTATTCACTGTCCAAAACGACAACAGGGCCTCCTTTGTCTGCCGCTTTCACAATGATGTCCTTGTTCTGTCTCAATTTGAGAAGAGCTTGGTTCTCTTGGTTTGTTAAATTGTTCCTAGAGGGACATGGTCGTGTCAATGCTTCATATAACTGGGATTCAACCACTTTAATAAATGTTTCATGGTTCGATTGTAGATGTGGTGTAAATACACTTCTTTTTTTAAAACCTACATGGGAATCCAAATCTGCATTAGCCTGGTTAGAGCCAAACATGATTCTCAGTGAGATTTTCCGGATGAATAATCTTACCGAGAGAAGTGCTTGACTGATGTCCATATTATTGCTGGGTATAAAGGACAACCCCTTATTCAAAACACTGATCTCATCTGTGGTCAGAGTGTGTTTAGATATGTTGTGCACCAGTGATGTCGGATCTCCTATATTCTGTATTTGTACACAATGCATATTACTCGAAGATGTTAAAGACTCGAGTTCCAGAATTTCTGTAATGTTCGTTGCATTTGTGGAGGATCTTTCCTCTTCGCTCCATAGCTGTTGTCCATATCTAACGATCGTTTCCTGCTTCCTCGAATGGGAAGTGGAAAACCCGAGTTGTTTAACCCATCCAGTTGGATCTTCCTTCTCACAGCTCCTGCAAGTGTGTTGTTGGAGTCCCCCACGTTCCTATTTCTAGTTGAATGAGCTGTAGGGTTTGATATATCATCTTCATTCGGTGTTACATATACTGAGTCATTACCATCAGGTGAGGTGATGGGGTCAGAGACCGTATTTCTATTGCCGATGTTGCTGGAACCCATCGGTGGGTTGAGCTCTACACCACTGGATTTCGTTGTATCCTGCTCATTTAATATGTTGAATTCTTCCCTACTATTTGTAGATCTATTTGTGGATACCAAGTTTTCTTTATGTTTGTCAGTAGCACCCGCAATGCGTCTATTGTTGTCCGTAGTAGGTGGTCTAGCATTTCCATCAGTGCCTCTGTTGGTCGCTATGCCTGAAGCTGGTCGTTGACCATTTGTGTGCGTTCTAGGCCATACGAACACATGGTTATTAGCAAAATCATGTAAATCTCTAGCAATTTTCTTTCTTTTATTATTGAAGAGATTTCTTTCATATCTATTCAATTTCTCTACAGTATCTTGTAGATAGATCTCAACCTCTTCAGGACCACATTGTTCAATTAATCTGTTCTGTAAAGCAAATGCATTATCTTTTGCATCATTCTCCATGGGTCGAAAAAAATTAATTAACAGTTTTATATACTCATTGCTGGCATGGACATTAATCTGTTGCCATTCCGCTAATAGTGAGGGATACATATTCCCATAGGTGGGCATCGTAAGGATGCGAAGGCCCCTTGGAATAATCTTGTGATTCAAGCATGCTTCCATGTGGAAGCGTTGAGCAGTTAATCTTTTTATTCTATATAACTCATTCTCAAAGTCCCTTTAGAGGTTGTGAATCAAACCTTCATTGCGTTTATCATTCATGGGGGTAACGTCTTCAATAGGGTCAGTCACATCAAACAAGGGATTAATACTGTCTTCAAAAAAATGTCTTAACTTAATATTGACAGAGTCTCTTACCCTCTCTGTAGATGTTAATTCATGAGTAGCTCCTTCCATGTCGCAAAGAATTATGTGTAGAATACCCAAGCGACAATCCCAAAATGAATGTAAAAAACAAATCCCGACCCAGAGCTACAGATGTCAAATTGTAAGATGTGGTGTTGTTGAACCAACTGTCGAGATTAAGGTTACTTTCATTTTCACTGCTGGGTGGATGGACCCAGCAACATCTGATCAATGTGTTGCCGTCCTCCACGAGTTATCTGGTTTCCTGCATAGGCCATCCTAAGTATATAAATATCTAAACATGTAGCCTGTAACTTCATTGGAGGTTTTTTGGAATATATCTACGCGTAAGTTTTAATTTTGTAATATTGTCTATAGAATGGTATGATTATCACTGTTTTGATGACAATGCTATTGATTGTCAATGCGAAGAGAGATGTGTCATCCATCTGATTTTATTTTATTATT
>NC_056746.1:534604415-534626915 GCF_019279795.1 Protopterus annectens
GCCTCCAAAGGTAAGTAAAGAAGGGCATGGACGAAGGTGGAAGAGTCAGGTAGAGAGTCCTACTATGCTTGGGTATCAGTGTGTGTGTAGAGAAATGTGTGGGTATGCCACCTGATGGGGGGTAGGAGGAATGTGGTTTGGACTTGAGGGGGTGGGGCTGTTTGGGGGCCGCCCATGACACGGCGTGTGGAGCCGGGGTTTGATGGGTAGGAGAATATGAATAATAGAGAGTCCCAGAAGACTGGGTCAGTGCGGATGGTACCACCCGTGGGATGGTACGGATGGTACCACCCTTGGTGGGGTCGGCGGGGGCTAGCCCGGTGACTGGGAGCATGTGTGTAGGGGGTGGGGGGAGGCAAAATTCAGAGAGAGTGAGAGAGTGTCCCGTCAGGGACGAACCAATCTGGGTGTTAATATTAGAATTATCACAGCATGACTCTCATCCTTCCCGGTTCCCCCATATTTTTAATAATTTTTTTTTTTTTGCTTTTGCACACGATTCCTTTTATGCACATGATCCCTACTAGTATGCACACGGCACCACAAGGCTATTACTATCTGACCAATTTACCTTATATAACTGCGATTGTAAAGTTAATAAAAATGCACACAGCACCCTACCTGTTCACACTTTACTATTGGAAAGGAACTGTTGTTAATTTAAATGGCTTGCTAGAACTAATGTATTTAAAGGAAGTGAAAATGGTTGCTCACAGTTATGAAATATGTCTTTCTGAAGAAGTCTTGATAATAAATAAGACGAAAGCGCTGAAGTACTACAAGAGTTGTTGGTGTGATTTACTATTCTTTCAATGCTGTTATTGTCACGAAGTTCATTTCTTAGTTAAAATTTCTTCTGTACGTTCATTTTTTGAGTGCGGTTAATTTTATATATAAATATATATATATACATACATACACACACACACACACACACATATATATATATATCTATCAACTCCGGGCCCAGACAACAATGGAGGAAAAGGCAAACTCGTAGTTTTGGCTAACTTACTTGGCTGTTTTTACATTTGGCAAATCTACTTTTAGCAGTGTGTGTGTGTGTGTGTGTGTGTGTGTGTGTGTGTGTGTGTGTGTGTGTGTGAATACCAAACTTTCAAATACATCACAATGTAAGTCACACAACCTGTAGCACAGGACTGATAGGGCTTGAAAATACAGTCCATTAACCTCTGCAATGTGGCTGGGGTCTTGTGATACTCAAAGGGGAGGAAAGTACACTGAAATAATCCTGTTGTGGAAAATGCAATCTTCTTCTTAGCCTCATCAGTTAAGGTCATCTGCCAGCAATACTTTGTTAAGTCCTGGGTAGTTAAGAACCTGACTATCTCCAGCTGCTCCAGCAGCACATTTACCCTGGGCAGAGGACAGCTATCAAACTTGTTGACACTGTTACTGTTTCTGAAGTCATTACAAAACTGGATCATTGCATCAAGGTTTGCAATAAGCGCTATGGGAATATTCTAATCACTAGTGGACTGTCTGATCTCACCCATCTTCAACATTTTCTTCATCTCCTCTAGGATTGCTTTGGATACCCTGTAGATCTTGGGTTGAATTATTTTTATGTTTAATAAAAGCCCTACTAACAGAAAACTCTTGAAAAATGTTTTTGTTCCTCAGAAGGAACTCCTGAAGCACCTCTTTTTGGAGCCTTGAAAGGGTCTTGTCCACCACCACAGTTCCTGTGAATATCTTTCTCTTTTCTAGTTTGGTGTCCCTGACCTCTGATACTACATTCACTGCACTTGTTTGCATCACCTTCCAGGGTTTTAAAACATTTATACAGTGAATTTGTTGGGTATGCCTCCTCCCTGTATGCCTTACGTTATAATTCAACTCACAGACCCTTTCAATTACCTCACAAGGTCCTTGCCATTTTGCCAGGAACTCGTTTTCAGTTGTAGTAACTAGAATTAAAACTTAGTTTCCCACTTAAAACTTCCCACTCTATGCATTTCTGTTACATACTGCTAACAAACAAATGTCAGCCATCTCCACGTCTTTCCACACAATAGTCATCACCACATTAAATCTGTTGTAGGGTGTCTTCTCTTCTTATCACCTTCAAGTTTAAGTTCAGATTTATTTAGGTGTCTCAACCCAAGCACTGTACATATCAATGAATAGCAAGAAAACATACAAATAATGGAGACCTATTACAAGGATAAACAGTGGCAGCATTTTCAGTAAATCATAAGATTAATTATAAACAAGATCAAACCAATGAGATTTTAATTCTACTTTAAACCTGCTAAAGTAGGTGAGTCACGCAGCCAACTCTGCAGAAGGTTCCATAAGAAAGAGATGAATGTATGATCACCAGATGTGACAAGATTGCAGCGTGGAACCACAGACTTAAGTTGTGAAGTGCAAGGTAGACCACAACAAGGATCTTAAAAATATGTTGTTTAACAGGAAACTAATGTAAGTCGTCCAAAACTGAAGTGATATGTTGGCATTTTGAAACTCCTGTCAACAAATGGGCTGTAGAATTTTGTACTAGTTATAGACATGCAAGCTACACATCAGGTAATCCAACATAAATCCCATTACAGTTCTCAAGGCATGAAGACACCAAAGCATTAACCAAAACCGAAAGTCAGTGGGAAGAATAAGGTGCTTGACAAGAGTGAGACTCTGCAGATCAAACAGGAAGACTTGATGACAACAAAATCTGGTCCTTGAGTGTTAATATATTATCAAGTATCACACCCAGATCACACACCTTTGACAAAAAAATTACATCTGTTGCCCTGATCGCAAATATCAGGTGACGGAACCAGGTGGGAAGAGTCCTTCAATGCAGCATGGACAATCAAAGCTAAGGACTTTAAAGTATTTAGTTTAAGCTTATTACTGACTATCCAGCCATGCATGTGTTCCAAATTCGGAAAAGGGATGTTCTGGCCGACAGAGTCCTAAGGGAATAAGAGGTAAAAAATGTGTGTCGTCAGTGTAGCAGTGATGTTGCAAATCTCTCAAGTGGATAACAATACCTAATGGTAAAAGACTGTGAATGACAAAGGACTAAGAATGAAGCCCAGAAGTACCCCACAAGTAAGAGGGTGAGAAGGGGTGGAAATAATCACTGAGATCACCCTCCAGCTATGTCCTGATAGAGAAGAAGCACGCTGTTCAAGATACAGTATAAAATATCATACTAGTGCTCCAATTGTGCCAGGAAAACAGAAAAGTTCACAATTCTAATGTCACACAGAGAACAAGATAGACTAGGACAGAACAATAATTCTGATCTCTTGCAACTAGGAAATCATTAAAACTCTAGTAAGAGCTGTTTCAGTACTGTGTTGAGCCCTAAAATCCAATTGAATGCCATGATTAAGCAAGGATCTCTTTGGCTGTAAGTAAACCACTTTCTCAAGAAACTTTCCAATAGATGTAAGATTCAAAATGGGATGGCAGTTGTCAAGATCATCAGGATCCAATCTAACCTTTTTAAGGATTGGTGTATCATTAACCTCCTTTAAGAGGGAAATAACCCATACCTAAGACAGGTGATGATGAGCTCACATGTTAATGCTACTAAGAGGTGCCTCCACAAACCTAGAAGGACATGGATCAAAAGAGCATGTGGTATTAAGCAAGTTGAAAATCATAGGTTCATAGAGGAAATCATAGAGCTTTTCTCCCTGGGCCTCCACTGAAAACGGGCTCCTGAGCCCAGCTGACCTACCCGGTCATCAAACTGAAATAAATAAATAGTGTACAGGTAATCTATGTCATGTATAGTCTCATAGACTACATCCAATAACTCTCTGGGCTGTCTACCATATAACAACTCATCTAACCGAATCCTGTAGTTGAAACAAAAATGTTAAACAGGGTAACAATTGATCCCAGTTCCTTCAATCTTTTTCATTAATGTCCTTACCACATATTTCAGAGTCCTTATTAAATCACTCTATCAATCCATCCATTTGAGGATAAGTTGAAATCCTGATCTATTTTAATGAAAACTCTGGCAAAGGTGCTTAATGATTTTGGCCACAAAGGGTGTACTCCTTTGGTATTCTGAACTAGGAAATAGGTAATAGTAGCTTTTTATCAACTGCCCTGTAATTTGCAATCCTAAGCAGAAAGGATTTGAGGAATTGGGTAGCACAGTCCAGCAACACTACAATATACTTGTAGTCATTGATGGACTTAATTAACAGCTCCACAATGTCCACAGAGATTCTTTTAAATGGGCCATCAGTTACAGGCATTGGAATTAAAGGATTCCTAAAACCTGGATCATGAGCTGTCCTTTGGCAATCAGGACATGTAATACAGTAGTTGTCAATTTATTTTAGAATACCTGGCCAGTAATATCTGGAGAATACTCTGGCTTTAGTTTTTGTGTTAATGCTGAAATTACCCCCCCAAACACATGATTACAGGCCACTTTCATAACAGTCAGCACAAATGGCACTGGTACCAGCAGCTGGAGTACAATCTCTTCCTTCCCCTCAGCCACCCTATAGTTCTGTCATACTGCATTTTGAAATAAGAATAAGCTGGTGGGAGCCCAAGAGGAGACCTCTCCCCTACTACTCTGGAAATGTTTTCCCTGGCACAGCTCAGTGAGTCAATTTCTTTAGCCAGCCTATCTGGAGGTTCAACAGACTGGGATCCTCTTCCTTTTCTATGTCTTGGCAAGTAGATGGTTTTGCCTAATCTCCTGCAAACACAGGCATTACGGCCTCCATATTCCATTCCTCCTTGAGCAAGGCTAACTCCAAACCTGCATGCCAGAGGTTTAACTTCAGTACCTTTATACCTTGTGGCCCCACTCTCTCTGTGTTTTCTTGTCTCCGTGGTTCATCTTTGCTGTTTATCTCATCCTGTCAGTTTGACCATACAATGGACTCCAGGGACCTTGTGTCCTCCCCCTAGGTGCTTGGTGCTCTATACCTCTGCTGAGAGTCTCTGTAATATAGCAACAGGGATTCCTTTTCTCTTCAGACATATTTAACCATGCTGTTGTATGTTGCAGACTCTCTACTGTTACCCCAGGTCTAGTGGTATCCTCTATTCACCTAAAGCTCTATATGAGTGGGGGTGTCTCATTCCTGCAAACAGATAATCTGCCCTGGTTTTGACTCTT
Source organism: Protopterus annectens (assembly GCF_019279795.1). Lineage (NCBI taxonomy): Eukaryota > Metazoa > Chordata > Ceratodontiformes > Protopteridae > Protopterus > Protopterus annectens. The sequence goes on from NC_056746.1 coordinate 534,609,547, forward strand.
CTGTAGGGACTCTGCAGGACTCCTTAGATGTTTTGCGTTCTCAATGTTTCCTTAGATTCTTGAAGAATGGAAAGCCTTTCCAGAGTACTAGGGCTTGGGTTACACACCAGGATACATGTAAGAGTTGGAGGACTTTTCTGAACTTGATTTGCACCTCCTCCTGAGTAACTGGGTAGCATTCCTTTCTGCATGGTTACACACTACCTCAACTGCTTTTTGGTAAGCAGGCCTTCTTTTTACAAACATAATATGCTTTTCACTACAGTAATGATAATCCATGAAGTTTTTGCTCATCTACTCTTATCAAGCATTTTATTAGCTTTGCAATAACACAGTTACAAAATGCAGTCTCAATCAAACAGTTAATTATTTGACTGCATTCTATAGCTTTTCACCCCTCCAACTATTTGTTTGGTTGAACGGGGAGTTTCTGCTTTAGTCTCCTAAGTATAATATTTCACAATATGCCCTCCCTTCTCACACACAAACAAAGAGAAGACATGGTCCTTTTTATTTTATTAACTGTCTTCTCAACTATTTTAGCAATTGTCTTTTTAAACACATTTTCATAACACAGTATTGGCTGTATCAGTATTACTGAGCTCTTGGCATCTTAGAAGTCAGCTTGACCACATAATTTTTTGATAATTGTCAGAACAGCCTTTTTAAATCAGTCACTAGAATTTCTATCATTCTTTCCTTGCTGTTAATTTCTTCTGGATCTAACTGAAATTTCACCATATGCTTCAAGTCAAAGAGTTGTGCACTTACCGTTGTACTCCCAAAGAATATTCACTAAAGGAACTTAAGGGCTTGAGTGTCTGATGTGACTAATGCCATATCCAACAATATCCACTGTATTAAAGTAAATGCGGTCTGAGTTAGGTATGTCCATGTAGGAACACAGGGACTCCTCCGTGAAAAAAGCTGCCAGGATACAGGCCCATCTGGACTGTTCCCAGTCTTCCTGGTTAACAATCCTTTCAAATTTGACTACATAAGCTTCCAGGTCTTTGGTGCTGTTGACAGGCTTGATGGTATGACCCTTGGTTGTGCCACTGACTTGGCTACTGACATCAACCCTTCAGCAGCAGTAAGCCATGGTTTGTATGAACTGTTCCATGGTGGTAATCTTGTAGTCTTCTCTTAGGGATACAAACACTCTTCTGCACAGGCTTTAGGAATGTCTTACTATCAAGAATACAAAGTAAGCAGAACACACAAATCCTTCTCACTGGTTATGTAGAATCTGGCACACATTTTGGGTATGACAGCCATAACTGAACTTCTAATTGCAGAAAGAAGTTTCACTTGTCCACTGCATCCACCATACATACATTTTTCAAACAGATGACACACAGCATCTTTCAAAATATAAGGTATTTTTCTGTGTGCAAACTAAAGCAAGCAAACTCTGACAAAAAAATTAACCCAAAAAGGGCAAATGACAAGTGAAATAAAAACCAATAAAGCCCTTTGTTGCAACACTCAGTTCAGTTTGGTAACAATGTCAGCAGCAGCCCTCATTTCAGCAGGGCTGACCGTCTTATAGGTTCATAGGTGCATAGAACGTTACTAGGCTAACTGCCCTACAGCCCTTTACAACCTGGGATGTTGTCTGGTCCCACTGATGCCATAAGTTTGACTTTGGAGAGCACCAAGATGATCTGCTCTCTTGAGATAATAGGCTGAGGAATGGTGGCAGGAATACTTTGGGGGATGACTGGAAGGAATAGGTTGGTGAAGTTTGCTCCATATTTACCCTGAGTTGCACCAATTTTTGGTGGTTAGGTAAAGTTTTCAGAGGAAAGGGTCTATGGTAGTTAATACTGATCTCCTCTGTCCAAGATGGATGTGGGTGCCATCCCAAGAGTGAATTTATGGTCACCCATCTATTGATCTGGGTTGCGTTTGAAGAGGGTCATGGAGGGGCTCTGTTTCATGTGAATTGGAAGCTTGTTCCAAAGAAGTGACAGTCTCTGGCAGCTGTATCTATGTCTCCAGCATGACCTGTTCATGTCAGAGGCTAGTTTAAGATCCCTGGAGTGAGTGACCCTCATGCAGTTTGATTTACGAACATGTAGCATTTCCATCAGGGCCAGGTTAGAGACTGCCCAGTAAGCCAGGCACAGTCACCCCTTAGCAACATGTAAGACTTTCAGTCTTTCCATGTAAGACTTGTTTTGTTTACCCTGTAATTTCTTGTTGAGAAACCTCTGTGGTCTCTCCAACTGTTGTAGGTGTCTGGTGAGGTACATGCAAAAATGGAGCATTGTACTCAATTATTGGTGTGATGAGGGCCGAGTATAACAGAATAATAATTATAGCATCCTTAGATCTAGATGTGATCCTTTACTTATAAAATGTGCGACACAGAAGGAATTCCTTACTGTTGTGGATATGTGGTGGTCAAAGTTCGGACTGCTATCAACCTGAGTACCTAGTTCACATACCACTGGGTCTACACTTAAGAGAGGTGCTGTCTATAATGTAGTTAGCAGGGATTTCTGCTTTTCCAAAGGGAATAATAATGCATTTTTCTTGCATTTAGCTTTAATTTGCAGCTTTAGCACCAATCATTTGGCTGGGTTAACCTTGTTTGCAGTATATTAACATCACTGGGAGAACTGAATGATTGCTCCAAATTGGCAATCGTCAACAAACTTGGTCAGCCACAGGCTGTCCAAGGATCCTGGAGTTCTGAGAAATAAATTCTGAATAGTAAGGAGCCCAGCAGAGAACCACGGGGTACGCCACTAGTGACTGGTCTTTTGCCAGAGGTGAAGTCACCCACTTTGACAGTATGTGTCCTGTCAATGAGCCAGTTGGCTATCCATCTGGTAATTAAGGGTTAATTCCAACTGGGAGAGTTTTTCTTTAATACCCGAGTGGGAGATTGTGTCAAATGCCTTGGCTAGGTCAAGATAAATGGTGGTGCCTAGAGAGGAGTTGTGGTATTGTATGAGAACGTCGGGAGTGTCAGAGAAGTATGTAAGAGTGGTACATGATATGTACAAGGGTAGTGTGACAGCAGTGAGGTCTGCAGTGGGAGTGACAGATGTGTTTAAGGTGGAGGTTGGATTACATCAAGGATCAGCTCTGAGCCCTTTCTTATTTGCAATGGTGATGGAGAGGCTGACAGACGAGATCAGACAGGAGCCCCGTGGACTGTGATGTTTGCAGATGACATTGTGATCTGTAGTGAGAGTAGGGAACAGGTGGTGGAGACCCTGGAGAAGTGGAGATATACTCTAGAGAGAAGAGGAATGAAGGTCAGCTGGACTAAGACAGAATATATGTGTGTGAATGAGAGGGAGGATAAAGGAATGGTGAGGATGCAAGGAGCAGAGGAGGCGAAGTTGGATGAGTTTAAATACTTGGGATCAATAGTTCAGAGTAATGGTGAGTGTGGAAGAGAGGTGAAGAAGAGAGTACAGGCAGGATGGAGAAGAGTGTCAGGAGTGATTTGTGACAGACGAGTCCCAGTAAGAGTGAAAGGGAAGGTCTACAAGAGGGTAGTGAGACCAACTATGTTATATGGGCTGGAGGCAGTGGCATTGACAAAAAGGCAGGAGTCAGAGCTTGACGTGGCAGAGTTGAAGATGTTAAGATTTGCACTGGGTGTGACGACGAAGGACAGGATTAGGAATAAGTATATTAGAGGGTCAGCCCAGGTTGGAAGGTTTGGAGACAAAGCCAGAGAGGCAAGATTACGTTGGTTTGGACATGTGCTGAGGAGGGATGCAGAGTATATTGAGAAAAAGATGTTAAGGATGAAGCTGCCAGGTAACAGGAAAAGAGGAAGGCCTAAGATAAGGTTTATGGATGTGGTGAGAGAGGACATGCAGGTAGTTGGTGTGGCAGAGCAATATGCAGAGCACAAGAAGAAATGGAAACAGTTGATCTGCTGTGGCGACCCCTAATGGGAGCAGTTGAAACAAGAAGAAGACTGTCTTTCCCTCATACAGAGCCTTAGTGACTTTCTTCAAGAACCATGTTAAACAGGCATGATCTACCTTTAACAAATACAAACTGTTTTGGGTCCAGAGTTTGGAGAGTACCTATATCCTTGTTAATAAGGTCCATAACAATTCATTCCATTAGTTGAGCTTATAGGACTATAATTCTGAGGGTTGGTTGATACTCACCCTTTGTGCAGAGGGATTACTATTGCTGTCCTCCATTCCGCTGGAACATAGCCAGTTTACAGGCTGTGGTTAAACAGGGATCCAAGTGGGTCTGCTAGGTCATGTTTTAAGTTGTTTAAAAGGCAACTTGGGATGTTGTCTGGTCCCATTGATGCCATGATTTTGACTTTGGAGAGCACCAAGATGATCTGCTTTCTTGAGATAATAGGCTGAGGAATGGTGGCAGGTATACTTTGGGGGATAACTGGAGGGAACAGGGTGGTGAAGTTTGCTCCAAATCTGTCAGCTAGCAGGTTGGCTATTACCTCCAGTTGAGTAAGGGTGGTGCCATTCACAACCATTTCAGCTCATAGCTGGATATTCCCTTTAAGATTTTGGACATAATTAAAGAATGCCTTGTGATTATCCATAGCTAGGAAGGCTATTTTTACTTTCTAATTAGTTCTGGAGGACTTGAAAAGATCTCTAATTTTTTAAAGCTAGAGAGTGATTTCTTCCTCTGTTGAGCTAGTTCCCTCTTGTTCTTGGACATTAGTTTCTTTCTCTTTTTGTATAGCTTGTTTATACTAGGGGTCCACGAGGGTGGCTTGTGTTTTTCAGCAAGACCTGATTTTAATCCTGTCAGGTACAGCTGATTCTATACAACTGCTTAAGTGGTTATACAAGGCATTTGTGTACACCTCTGCACAAAAGTCTGTGTTATCTGCATTTGAGCGGGCTGTGAAACTTCTTATATCATTATTTAGTAGGAGGTAATTTGTCTTTGAAAAATTCTTAAGTGTTTTTGAGCTTGATGGGGTATCTGGTCTTAAAATTACATTGAATGATACGGATTTATGGCCTGATCTTTTCAGGGAGGACATCACATGGGGGTGCAATGCTCTCCCATGTTAGTGAGTACTATGTTCAGGACATTTGAGCCTCTTGTGGGTGTGCTGACTAGCTGTTCCAGAACATTTTCACTGACAAAGTCAAGAACCTCTGAGCCAGCATGTTTGTGGCATTGTATGTTTCCCAGTTGATGGTGGGATAATTAAAATCTCCCATGAGTAAGGTGTTGGGCTGTATGGCAAGTGACTCCAGTAAGTCCTGATATGTAGTATGCATTTCCTGTTTCATGGTGGGGGACAAATAGTTAGCTATGATGTGGTAGGGGGCTTTGCTTATAGTTAATTGGACATGGAGTAGCTCAAGACAGTCATACAGTTTAATCAGTCTTGAGATGTACTTAACCTTAATGAAGATGGATTACCTCCTCCTTTGGTTCTTTTATGTTCAGTTTGTGGTTTAAATGTAAGGAAGGCATTGTAGCCCTGCTCGGCCGGGGTGCGCACCTTTGAACCATGTCTTGGTGATTGCACAGGTGTCAGCATCTTCCAAAGTGAGGAGTGCTTCCAGGGAGTGCAGTTTCTTGTTTAGACCCCTAGCATTAAGTAGCAGTACCTTGAGTTTACCCAGACAGGCTTTTATCTTGGGAGGTTGGTTATTTGGACACTGCCTAAAAAAAGAAGCAATAGGGGTGGCTAATGCCTTTGCCAGTATCCTAAAGCCTAAAGGAGGCAGGTGCAGACCATCTCTGGCAAAGCAGTGTGGCCTGTTGACCATATCCTCCCAGGCTGACAGATATTTGAGCCACTTAGACTGACAGCAAAAGCTAAGCCAATTGTTAAAGGCAATCATTTTTTATTTGCATTGCGGCATCATCCTTGGAGAAGGTAGAATGCTGCTTAAGGCTAGACTTATACCTGCCTGTGACACACAATCTGCGAGCTCAGTCATGTCTCTCTTTATATAGTCCAGTGAGATACGTCAAGTTGCTCATCCCCACATGAACTATGACAGAGTCATACCGGTACTTGTGGTTGAGTGCTTGAGTGACTTGACAGATCCTGGCACCTGACAGGCAACTACTCATAACCCACTCCATATCCAGCCTGGTGGGAGGAATATCTATGTGTCACCTATGACCAGTATATTAGGTTTTGTGGTGTTATGCCTTATGGGCTTATTTGTTGAGACACTGGTGTGTGTGTTATGTGTTGTGGTTGTTTTTGCATTGTTATATGTGTAAGGGGTTTCCATTTGGGAGCCCTCTGACCGTCTGGCAAGTTACTAGTGAGTACCTCTGCATAATATGTGTCATGTGGGAAGCGTGTGTGTGCTGACAACCTGTTTGGCATTCGATTTGTCTTTATGTGAGATTCTTGCCTCCTATTTCATATTGTAACTGGATCTCTCACATAAAGTATTTGCTTATTTCAGGAGTAAGTGGCTGTCAGTATACATGAGACAATTGCTACTTGCCTCAAGATGCCCATGTCTATCAGGCTGGCAAGAGAGATGATGGGAAACTGCTTGTCCATGATAGCAGGCTCCTACTGTATGTTTTATTAGAGAAGGGGATGGGTTAATGTGACATGACTGTGTTGTTAGTTCTGACACTACAAGAGGGACCTATACCTTGTGTAGGTTAAGGTTGATTAATAAGGCAACGCTGCTCAATGCGCAACTGAGCTGCTCCTAGAGCAGCAGGAAGGCTTGGAAAGGTTTCACTGACAGCTGTTTAGGAAAAAAACTTGGCCCTAAGGTATCTAAGGTTAAAGGGAAGAGAACCTAATTCTCTGTTTTAGTCCAGAGAACCTAATTCTCTGTTTTAGTCCAATTTCCCATACACAAGCACCCTTACCCTTACAAAATACAGCCAACAAGCCCAGTCTTTGCTATGGTTCATTAAAATGTCACTCTACTGCCAAAATCTATTACCTGTTAAGCATTCATCTCATGGAACTACCACTCTGTGTTACAATACATCTACAGAATCAAATAAAGTACAGTTGTGTAAGTAAACTTATCCTAACAGTAGATGTTAGAAACAAAAAAACGAGGGAGAAACAATATTTCATATCTTACATGTCCACAGAGTACTCGGGTACTATCTTGACAGAACAAAATCTTTTAGCACTTTTGTTCAGTTGTTCATTTCTTCCTTTTTTTGACACCTTTACTGAATTATCACTTAACAAAGGCAAACTAACATTTATATAAAAATAAAAAAAAAATATTAACAAGTTCACATTTACAGACATTATATACATCACATATATTTTTCTATACAAAATAATCAATCCAGCATTACATGAATTGTTCAATTCTTGCCTTCTCTTAAGCCTCATTCCTCCTTCAAAATGTTTTTCTGCATGTATTGTTCCACAGTTTCCATGTTTTCTATGCAATTTGCTCTTACCTTTTTCTAAAGATCTCACTTCCTGTTCTTTTATCTCTGTTACAATATTCACTACATCAAATACGGTTGGTTTATACTTTTATTTTCATTTTCTAGTAACTGCTTTTTTGGCAGCCACCAGAATTAAACTTAACAAGGCCTTACTATGTCTAGGCACTTCAGATCCTGTATCCCAGCTCAAAAAATAACTTCCTTAGTTATCCTCATTTGGGCACCAAGTAATTCTAACAGAGTACTCTGTAGGGAATTTTTAAAGTTTGCCAACTCATTACACTCCCAAAATATATGCTCCAAGCTATCTCCTTCTTCTCTATCACAGATTCAACATTTGTAATCTACCTGAGGAAAAATTCTTTGGAGTCTGCTTGGAGTATAAAAGTACCTGTGTAAACATTAACAAGCAAAAATCCTAATTCTTTTAGACTTTGTTGCATTTTTGGGAGCCATAGATATGTTGCCTCCTTCCTTCTTTGTGAATTGATTATCTAATCTCTCTTCCCTCTCTTTTCTAACCTCCTCTTATCGATTCATATAATTATTGTGCAATATTTTATATGATCTTTTAATTATTCCTTTTTAACACCAGCTTCTGTTCTAGATTCAAATAAAAACTCAACCAGTGCAGGTCTTTCACTTACGATTCCCCTGTCCCTTTGTTTTGCCTGTACTCTGATAGCAATCCCTGACAGGGAAGGCAGTCTGTATCCTGCAGTCCAAATATCTTCTTAGCCTCTTCCCATTCCCTCTCTTATTATTTGTACCAGATACATTGGTTCCTTTAATAGCTTCCTCCAGTAGATTACAGACCCCCCTTGCCTATTCTCTGTAACCTTTATTGCAGCCATCCCTATTGGCAGAATCTCCTTTTTCATTCCTATGTTGACTTGGTTCTTACTATACTTTCTGCTACTTTTATGAATATAATACTCAGTATGACTGTTACTATTCCCCTTATGATCTATATCCAAAATCCCATTTTTCCTTATTTCTCCCTCTGATTCATCATCATCATCATCCATTTTCACTGTGAATTGTAGCTTTCTACTTGTGTTGGTTATAAGAGATTTAATTATGTAGCTTTAAAATATCCCTTTAAATAAAGTAATCCTAAACCTCTTTATTCTGTTGGGAGGATCATCGTATCCCACTTGACTCTTGCCCTCTTTCCCAATCAAATTAAATCCTTCAGCTCTTTATGAATTACTGCCCAAACCTTCTCCTCTGGCTGATAAAAATATGCCTGACCTGTGTATAATACTAAAAGGACTAAAACATTTTTACTGCTTGTATCTTACTATCCATATCCATAGGCAAGAGCTTCCAGTTTCTCAGTTTTTATTTTTTTGTTTAGTCTCTTCCCACATATCCTTAGCTACCACAGCCAAATCCTTTTTAGTCCATACTCCTACATACTTAATTTTATCATTCCTCATAAATGAGTATTGCTGGACCAATTCACACTTGGGTATATAGTTTACAGCTATCATCTTTGTTTTATCTTTGCCATTCTTTTAGCGATTATAGACGTAAACACTTTAAAATCATGGTTTAAAGTTGACATGGTATTACAGCCACCACAGCTTTTTTCCAGGATGTTGGTATTGCCCTTCCTTTTAAAATACTGATACACAAAACCTTCCAGATCTTTATCTCTTCTTCCCCCCTTGCCTCAAAACTTTCATCAGAATACCATGTTTTCCAGGAGACTTTCCTGCAGATGGGTTATACATCAATGTTTTAATCTCATCTCCTCCTGTCTTAACTGTTAAATGTTGAGCCTCTTCTACCTCTAACCTTGGCATATTTAAATCTTCGATAAATATTTCCATTTGCACTTTTTCTTGATTTCCCCATTTCTCTGCTTTATATGAATTTTCTATATATATAGTTACACAAATGTTATACAAATTTTCATAAAATTTACAAAATAGCTCTAATATCTCTACAGGATCTCTGGTTATTTTTCTTGTTACAGGCTCCCTAAGCTTGGCAACAACCCTTTTTAATTTCTCTTGCCCAAGTTGTGTTGTGCTAAAAGTGTTTGTGCTATGGAAATATTATCAAAAAACAGTTGCTTAACAGCAGTCTTTCTAAACTCATGCATATTATCTACATACTCCCTTTTTCTCTTTAGCACTCTGCAGTTGCGCCTCTTCTTCTTTGTCAATCCGTCTAAATAATTCTTGTTACTTCTTATCCATATTTCTTTGTCTTTTACTTACACCCTGTTTTAAAACTCCACTTTCATTTTATCCCATACACTATAACCTCTAGAGTAATTTATAGCTTCCTTAATGATTTCCGAATTTCTACTACCTCTTCCTTAAATTTTTCTTTTTTTAACAGTTAGACTAGGAAGGGCCAGTGTCTCATTTTTACTTCATTAACCTGCATTTTTATCTTAGTTTTTATTGGTGCATGGTCTGAAATAGTTACTGGATGTGTATCAAAGCTGTCAATTAAATGTTCCTGTGAAATGTAATTTCTGTCTGGTCTAGCCCAGTTATTACAGCTTGAAGAGTAATGTATACATACTCTCAGACTTCATACTACTGAATTCATGTCTTCCATACCAAATATTTTCACACATTCCTTCAGAAATCAACCCTGTTTTGTCATATGTTCCCTTCTAGGCTCCCAAGACACATTCTCATTATTGCAAATCACATTTCACTCTCTACCTACAGTAATTTTTACTGCTGAAAGTTAATTATTTCAACCCCAAAATTTTTAAGCTCCACAAAAGCAGTTTTAGGTGGAATATAAACACACGCCAGGGTACTCCTCCATTGCCAGTAACCCCCTATTACCACAAATCTTGCAATTACTTGAGATTTAGGGGTAACAGGAGCTCTTTATTGAGAGTTATTAACATCAGTAACTTAACTCCTGATGAAGGGCTCTTGCTAGCCTGCAAGCTTGAATAATTGCAAAATCTACGTTGGGCCCAATAAAAGGTATTACATCTTGTTTGTGTTCCGATACCTTGTTTTCTGCTATTACAAAATAGATAAAAGGTCAGTTTGCCTACTCTTAGTAAACCACTGTAAATAACAGATGGTATCAATGTCAGGACACTACATGTTTTTCTGTTTTCTAGCTTTTGGTTTGTATTTATGAATGCATACTGATTACCTAGATAAAGGATGGCTGTTACTCCATGAACTGGATTTAAAATGCAGTGCAGTTAAGAGTCTGTTATGTAGCTTTTCACAGGGGGATAGCTATCAGTTGCTGATTTTTTCTATTTTGAATATTTTGAAACACCTTTATTAAATTATCACTTGTAATATAGACAAACTTACATTTATATAAAAATAATCAAACCATATTAACAAGTTCACATTTACAAACATTACAATTCATATCTGTTGGTATATATCATATAAGCTAAGCAATATTACATAAATTATTAAATTGCTGCCTTCTCTTAAACCTCATTCCTGCTGTAAAACATTTTCTGAATGTATTGTTCCCATAACTGTCATTTTTTCTATTCGATTTACTGCTACCCCTTTCTACAGATCCTACTTCCAGTTATTTTATCTCTGTTACAATATTCACTTCTTCACATATGGTTAGCTTAGACTTTGATTTCCAGTTTCTTGTAATTGCTTTTTTAGGCAGCCACCAAAATTAAACTTAACAAGACCTTACCATATCTATGTAATTCAGATCCTGGGTACAAGCTCAGACAAAATGTCTCCTTATTTATACTCATTTGCTTACCCAGTACTTCTGAAAGAGTACAATGTGGGGAATTTAAAAACTCTAATGAAATACTGAAGAAAATCAGGAATCACCAAAACACAACAGGGTTAAAATCACAAAACAAAGTTTAATGCACTTACAGACTGATTAAGTGATTGGTGTGGTCTAATGAAGCGACTGTTATCGCTAAAATGCTCACCTTTATTTTATTTATTTTACTAAGTACATTAAACTTTGTTTTGTGATTTTAACCCCGCTGTGTTTCTCTGATTCCTGATTTTCTTCAGTATTTTGTTGGATGTTTTTGCAGGAACACCGTTAGTTCTTGGGGGATGTTTTACTATTGCCTTCTTTCTTGATTCAATTTTAAAAGTCTACCAACACATTACAATCCCAAAACATATGTTCTCACCTACCTCTTTCTTCCCCATTGCACCTCCAACATTTGCTATCTACCAGAGGAAAAATTCTATAGAGTCTGCATGGGGTATAAAAATACCTACGCAAAAACTTTAAAGCAAAAATCCTAAATCATCTAGACTCTGCTACATATTTGGGAGACATACATATGTCCTTCCTTTCCTTTTTTTTGTGATTTGCTTATTTAATTTCTTTTCCCAATCTTTTCTTATAAAATTATCCCTTTTTTAACAGAAGCTTCTGTTCTAAAATAAAAACTCTACTAGTGCAGGTCTTTCGCTTAGGATTCCCATATCCCTTTCTCTTTGCCTATACTCTGATATTAACACAGATAAAAAATCCAAATACCTTCTTGGCCTCTTTCCATTCTATTACATTTCCTGCTCTAATTATTTAATCCCAATACCTTGGCTCCTTTACCAGTTAACTCCAGTAAATTCCAGCAGCCTCTTGCCTATTCTCTGTACCTATAATTACAGTCATCCCATCCCTATTGGCAGAGCCTCCTTTCTCCATTCCCTTGTTGGCTTAATTCTTATAATACTTTCTACTATTTTATGAATAATATATTCTGTATGACTGTTGTTATTCTCCTTAAGGATCTGCATCAAAAATCCCACTCTCTCCTTATTTCTTGAATTTTCCGCTGCTTCATTATCACCCCTTTCCACTTTGAATTGTAGTTTTCTGTTTGTGTTATGTATAACAGCCTTAACTGTGTAACTCTAAAATATCCCTTCAAGTCAGGTATTACTAAACCACCTAGTTATATTGGAAGGATCAACTTATCCCACTTGACTCTTGCCATCTTCCCCTACCAGATAAAATCCTTTAACATGTTTTATTTATTTATTTATTTTACATTTGTGTCCATTTTCAGTGGAGGCCGGGAGAAGCTCCAACGAAATTTACAAATAATACACAGTAATGGTCTAAACAAGTTTAAAATTCTTAAAACATTAAGACAGGACATAAAATCTTTGGAGAGAGGCAAGTTAAAACAAAGTTATAACATATATTTGCTATACAGATTCTAAGATATAAGTTTATAGTAATTAATGTTATTAATTACTATCCACAACTTTTTCTCTAGTTGATAAAAATATGCCTGACCTGTGTATAAAACTAAAGGGACTCAAAACATTTTTTCTGCTTGTATCCATATTGATAAACAAGATCTATCAGTTTCTCATTTTTTGTATTATCTTTTCAGTCTCTTCCCACATATCCTTAACTGCCAATAACAGAATCCCTTTTAAGCTATAATTTTAAATACTTAATTTTGTCATGTCCCCATAAATATAGGTATTGCTGAACCAATTCATGCATGGGTACACAGTTTACAGCTATATCATTTGCATGGGTACACAGTTTACAGCTATATCCTTTGTTTTATCTTCATTAATGTTAATTCCTGAAAAAAAAACTTGGAACTATCTCAGAATGTTCCACAACACTGAGATGCCTTTTTTCTGGTTATATCAGGTGTAAAATAATACTGTCTGCAAATAAAGCCAACTTTTCTTGATTACCATACCAATTATATCTTTGAACATCTGAGTTCCTTGTTTTCTTTACCAATGGTTCTCAATATAACACAAATAGCAAAGGGGAAAGAGTACGCCCCTACCTGATTCCTCTGTTCAGACACAAGTTATCAGAAAGGAACCAAGACACTTTAATTTTTGCCTCCAATTTTCATATATCTTCTAAAGCAACCTTATTATTATATTAGGGAATGTAAATACTTCCATTACCCTGCTCATAAAATCCAAGCTTACTCTATCACATGCTTTCTCTGCATCAAGGCCTACCAACAACAGTGATACTTTCTTACATTCTTCTCTCTGGATCATCAGTTCTATTAATGCTGTCAAATGTTTGCCTCCCCTCCACAAAACCACAATGATCCATATATATCAATTTTGGCAATACCTTTGTCATTCTTTTAGCCATTATAGACATAAAAAATTATAATCATGGTTTAAAATTGAAACGGGCCTTTATGAAGCTAGATCTCATGGGTCTTGACCATCTTTAGGTATTACAGCCACCACAGCTTTCTTCCAGGATGCTGGCATTTTTCCTACTTTTAAAATACTGTTAAACCAAAATCTTCCAACCCTTTATCACTTTATTCCTTCATAGCTTCCAAACTTTCACTGGAATACCATATATTCTTAGAGACTTTCCTGCAAACTGATTATACATAACTGTTTTTATCTCATCTCCTCTGGTCTTAACTGTTAATTGCTGAGCCTTATCTACCTCTAACCTTGGCATATTTAAGTCTTCCATAAATATTTCCATTCATGCTTTTTCTTAGTTTCTCTGCTTTATACAAATGTTCATAAAATTTCCAAAATACCTCTAATATCTCTACAAAACATGGACAAGTGTTCCTAATGGGTTTTTATTTTAATGAAGCTTTTCTGTTTTGAATATACCAAGAACACCTTCCTACATCTAGTTCATTAACCCCAAATTCTGTAGCTTCCAATCCCCAGACACATTGTTCCTGACAATAATAACCAGTGAACCTTATTATCAATTAACTTGCTCACTGACTTCCAGCTAGACATAAAAATCCATGTTACACTGTGAGTTCTGATAAACCTTTGTCAGTGTTTTCTGTGATGGCCATTTTTAGGTGGTACAAAGTTCTTTTAGATCTTTGTATGTAGTGATAATCTATCAAAAGCTGCGGTGGTGTAGCGGTAGCACTGTCGCCTCACAGCAAGAGGTTCTCCCGTTCGATTCTCGGTTGGTGCTCCTCCTGTGTGGAGTCTGCATGTCCTCCCTGTGGTTGAGTGGCGTACGAAAGACATGCGTGAATGGGTGTCGGGGTTGGCACGTCGGCACCATAAAAATCGAATGCCAATGATTAGCGGACCGGAGTTCCGCTGTGGCGACCCCTAACCGGGAAAAGCCGAAAGAAGACGAAGAAGTGATAATCTATCAAATCCCTTCTCTTAAGGTTTATAATTTATCACCCGTCTAGTGAAGAGATCACCAAACCTTATGTTACTCAGTGTCTGCCTTTTATCATATAGCATATGTATCACAGAATACAAAAAAACAAAAAAAAGATAGTTATATCTGCAAGTAAAATAGAACATAAATATTAAAATAACTAAGTCAGACATGTTACTATGTTACAACTGCAATGATACCTGGATAAATTTTGTTGAGTTTATCAGGGTCAAAGTACTGACCACAGAACTGCAAAACTGCACGGATTACACGACAGGCTGTTAGTCGTGTTATTTTAGAATCCTCATCCAGTGTTGCAATCACCAGTGGTATTAGAGGTTCATGTACATTCAGAGCCTGTGAAGAGAACACAAACAGATTAGCACCAACCTAAGAACAGATAACAGAACAAAGGTAAAAGATGACACATTTTAACAGATCGACTATCCACAATGAATGAAAAAATACATTAAAAATGTTACAGGTTCATTAGAGCGTATGTGGGCACTTGGAAACAATCTTTGTTTTTGCATTCTCAGAAGGCTAACAACAAGTGTATGTTATTTCAATTCAAATGCTCCTAAAACTTAAGTGACCTGAATGAGGATTGCCTATAATGGAATCTTATTTGGTGTGTGTGTGTGTGTGTGTGTGTGTGTGTGTGTGTGTGTGTGTGTGCATGCGGGTGGGGGGGGCAAACATATGTGTTAATCCATGAGGTCAGAGAAGCAGTGCCTCCGCATTGGCGAGTGCACACTTAATATACAAAATAGTTTAATCCTCAGTACTGCTTGCTTATGCTTTCTGCCATATTTGAAACAAAAATAATTCAGTATGGCTATTTTTAGAGCTTTAGTTCAACAAAGTGAAATTTAGCAACAAGCAACCGGGCAACTACAAGAAGAAGGACATCCCCTTGACCCATCCTTGAACTGATACTTCTGTTCAAGCAGATGGGAAAACAAGGAGCAGGACTTTGTGTTTTGGAAGTTGGTAGTGATATCAAGCATCAACAAGGTTTCTGGAAATCAGCAAATGAACCACTTTTATTTATTTATTTGCAATTTTTGCAGCCCTGCTCCCTGCCAGCTATCAAACCATCTCACGGTCTAACAGCACATTAGTTCCCTTTACCATGAAAAAGCCCCAATTTAGACAGGTTGTAAATGAGGCAGTCATCAAGGGTATTTCAGAGTTTTTCCTTGCTTTTTTTTCTTGGCCCTAACCACAAACACCTGGCAAGGTGCCAGGAGGGCATACAGTGGGCTGATTGTCAAGGTTGCTCCCTGACATCAATAGGGAGTGTTCTTCCAGGCAGGCCTGCGCCCCTCCCCTCACATCACAAGTAGTGGTTTTCTTGGTCTTCACCAGGGAAACTGCACTGCCCTGTGTGCTTCTGGGAGATGTCAGCAGGCCAGGATCCATCACCCCTCCCCAACCTTGCCTAGCTTCTCCAGTGTGGGGCCACTAATCAAACCATGGTTGTCTGGGTCACAGTCAGGCACCCATTTCTCTGTGAAACAGATTTGGGCTTAGTTCTGCATGGGCTTAGCTGACCTCATAATGACTACCTACCACAGAACTCTTGTAGTATAACACTATTTTTTTTCTTTGTTTTCAAAGCATACCATTTTCCCAAGTTTGCCTGAATCTCCTTCAATTTTTGGCTAACCTAGCACTTTTCGTCTTCCAGTCTGTATCTGAAAAGTGCCTATCATGAGAGTTCTTGATTTTACAGCCACTGCTCGAGTATCTTTCTACTACAAAAGATAATAATGTCACATCATAGGAACGCAACTGCACAGAATCTTCAAGAGATGAAACTAGCAATGTGGTGACTACTCAGCTATTATTTTATTTTGCATGTTTCTCTACTCATCAGAAAGGTTTTTTTACCACAGGAAAACTAAGGAATATTGGAACACATTTTACCCAGATGATAACTGAAAGAAATAAGTAAACAAACAGTTATGTCAAAAGTCGCATAACAGTTGGCATGAGAACATCAATGGAGATGTACAGTTCTACAGGATGTCTAAGTTAGTCACGGGTCTCAGCACACTGCCTTATCCCTAGCTAGTATATATATTTTAATAATTTATTCACAGAGTAAACTGCCTAGTTTGAAAAAACTTTTCCAGCTATGATTTTGGAAAAATACAAATAGCACTAAAGATGCTATTATGCACAATAAAACAAATGTAAATAGCACATATTCTTATGCAGCAGATCAGCTGTGAAAGACTTTTCTTGGTGGATGCATGACAACTTCCTGTTTTCCACTCCAGTTCAGCATTTTTTTTCTCAGAGGCTTCTGCATCAGGGACACAACTGCCCTACAACCCACCCTGTCCTGGATTATAAAGTGACAACATGCCATACTACGAAAGTGCTTATTACCCGAGTTTGCCAACTCACAATTTAACATGAAGATTAAGGTGTTTACTTTACAAACGCAAAGCACAGGGTTTGATTCTCACATGGGAAATTGGCTAGGCTTAAAATAGCCCACAAGGACAGTTAGTACTAATCTATGAAGCTATTTCACTCCCATGACTGACTGAGCACACATTAGCAATAAAGGATAAATACAGACTATTTGGTACTTCAGCTCTTATTACTTATCATACAAAATATATCCCTGCTCAACTTAAAAGGAATTCCAATGGCTAGAGTTGAATAGAGATGCCTCCCATGCATCATGGAATGCTGGAGGGTTCCCCTGAGAGACTAATTAATGCAGTAAGAACTCCTTTGTTATGCTTAAATAAGGGAACCCTAACAGATTGTCTATGACATCTCTTTTGGGTTCTCGTCTTTGAAACTCTGCTACAAGCCTCAGCTTCACAGCTGTAACTAGGACAAATGATATC
>NC_056746.1:534631915-534794415 GCF_019279795.1 Protopterus annectens
AAGTTATTGCTAGGAGCAGAGCAGTTTTCCATGATAAGAATTTTATGTCAGCTGTGTTGGCTGGCTCAAAAGGAGGTAGTGTGAGTTTTTCTAAAACAAAATTGAGGTCCCAAGTAGGTATTGGTGCTCTCCTTGGGGGTCTTATGTTTCTTTTCCCTCTGAGGTACTGTCTTAGTAGTGGATGCGAAAAAATAGGAGGTTCCGTATTGTAATGAGCTGAAATGGCAGAAGCATGGATCTTAATAGATGAAAAGGATAGGCCTTTGTCCAGTATCTCAGTTAGGTATTGTAAAATCTGAGGTATATTTGGAACAAGTGGTTCGGGTCCTTGGGCCTGGTTCCAAGCACAGAATCTCATCCATTTTTCTGCATAGGATTTCCTAGTGCTGGGCCTCCTGGCTTCTAAAATGACATCCATAACAGCTTTAGAGAGAGGTGTGGTTTGAGTGACTATATTATCTGCCATGCAGCCAGATTTAAGGTTCTGAGTTGACTGTGTAGAATCTGGTTGTTTTGTTGAGTCAGTAGATGAGGAATTTGAGGTAAAGGCCAGGCTGAGCCTTGAGACAAGCTTTTTAAGATTTGGTACCAGTGCTGGCATGGCTAGTCTGGGGCAATCAGGATAATTTTTGGCTTCTCTTGTCTGACATTTAGGAGTACCTTGGGAAGAAGAGGCAGTGGAGGGAAGGCATAAACTGTCAGGGTTTCCCAGCTGAATGAAAGAGCATCCACTTTCCATGCTTTTGAATGATAAGTCCTTGAGCAGCATTTCTGTAGTTGGCAGTTGTGAGGGGAGGCAAAAAGATCTATGTCTGGGCGTCCCCATTTCCTTGTTATCATACTGAAGACCTGTGGGTTTAGTTTCCATTCGTGTGGATCCATGAGATTTCTGCTTAGTTCATCTGCCAGTGTATTTTTCTTTCCTGGCAGGAATTGTGCCTGCAGATGTACTTGATAGGTCAGTGCTGTGTTCCACAAAGTCATGGCTTGCCTGCAGAGGGGGTAGGAATGTGTGCCCCCTTGTTTGTTTATGTACCACATAACTGAGGTGTTGTCCGTCTTTAGTAATAGTTGTCCTGGATGTATTAGATCCTTGAAGGCTGTCAGGGCATTCTGTACAGCTAGCATCTCTTTTTGATTGATGTGAAAATGCATTTGTTCCTTGGGCCACGTGTCCTGAATACATTTTCCTGCCATGTGCGCCCCCCAGGCATAATCTGATGCATCCATTGTTATCGTCTGCCTGGCTGTGGGCAAGGTGAAGGGCTGTCCCTTGTTGAGGTGACGGGCCCGGGACCACCAAAGAAACTCCTGTTGTAGACAGGGAATTATAGTTATTATTGTTTCCAGGCTGTGGCAATGTTGAGTCCAAACACTTTTTGGATACCACTGTAGCTTCCTCATATGCAGTCTTGCATACGGAATTAGTAGAATGCAGGATGCCATGAAACCCAGGGCCTGTAAAATTTTTCTTGCAGGGAGCTGGGTCTTTGTTGCCATCATTTGAAAGTAATGAGTCAGTTGCCTTTGTTTGTCTGGCGGGAGATAAGCCATCTGGGCAGTTGTATTTAAGCTTGCACCCAGGAATATTATCTCTTGAGAGGGCACTAGTTTTGATTTATTTTCATTTACAGTGTACCCTAGGCAAATTAGTAATGTTTTTTACAAACGCCATATGTCTTAGTAGAATGTCCTTGCTCTCTGCTTAAATAAGGCAGTCATCCAAGTAGGGATATATTTGAATTCCTCTTTGTCTGCAAAATGCAATTACTGGTGCCAGGCATTTTGTGAAGACCCTGGGTGCAGTAGATAAGCCAAAGGGCAGTGCAGAGAATTGGTAATGCATTGAGCCAGCTATGAATCTGAGGTATCTTTTGCAAGATTGTCTGATTGGGACATGCAGGTATGCCTCCTTGAGGTCCAAAGTAACTAGCCAAGCCTTCTTGCCCAGCATGGGTAGAAGTTGCTGTAGTGTTAACATTTTGAATTTTGGAACATCCAGGAAAGTATTTAGAATTGACAAGTCCAGTATCGGTCTCCAGGCTTTGTCCTTTCTGGGTACCAGGAAAAGTCTTGAGTAAAATCCTTGTCCCTGTTCTTGCTGTGGTACTCTGAATAGCTCCCATGTCCATGAGAGCAGCAATTTCCTTCTGTGCCTCTGCCAATTGGTTTTGTGGCAGGTTCGGCATTCCTTTTGATTTTGGAAGGGTGTGAAAGTGGAACCTGTAACCCATTTGTCCTGGGTGATTATGTGCCAATTTTGTGCGAAAAGTGCTAGCTTTCCCCCTAGGGGTGCTGCCAAAAGGTAAGTGCTTGGCCTTTGTAGAGGGAAGTCATTGGGACTGTTTCCTGTAAGGTTGTGATTTGTCTTCTCCTCCTTTGGGGGTAGAAGCACCCCATTGTTTAGGTCTGTAGGATCCTTGGGGCTGAGATCTGCCTCTTGGGCATCTGTATCTGCCTCTTTGTGGCCTGTCTGACACCTGAAAGGACCAATTTTTTTGAAGGCCAGTTTCTACTAAACCTAGGTGGTTGAACCTGTAAGAAATCCTTTACTGTCTGCATAGATTTTGCTTTATCCTCCATTTTCTTTAACACCTCTTCTGCCTTAACACCAAACAAAGTATCATGCTGTAGTGGAGCATCCAATAATTTTACTTTAACATGTTTAGGTAAACTTTATTCTTTCAACCAAGCATGCCTTCGAATGACAGAGCCTGTAACTGCGGCTCTGCAAGAAGCCTCTAATGAATCAAAACCACATTGCAAAGTATGCTTTCCCACTTGTTCAGCTGCATGCAATAATTCCCGCATTTCCTTATTGTCAGGATTTTCTGAGTTTGTATACATTTTCTGTTTTAACAAAGACATGAGGTACTGTTGGTATTTAAGCATGTGAAACTGGCAGTTTAAAGCCCTTACAGCTAAAGTAGCAGAAGTGTAAACTTTTCCCCCCATCTATCCAGTGCTCTAGAATCCCTATCAGAGGGGACAGGGTTTTTTGCAGTGGAAGCCTTAACCCCTTTGGGACCCTGAGAAATTGTTTCTGGGTCAGCAGCAGGGTTTTTATAAAGAAATTTATGAGAGTCAGGGACCCTGTAATACCTGTCTGGCTTGACTGGTGCAGGGGGTAAAGAATCAGGAGACAGACTGGATTCAGAGAAAACATCATCAACAATATCAAGCACAGGGGGGATAGCTAGGGGCCTGTGCTGAGGCAGTAAAAGAAAATCTCTGAGCCTTTTCTTGGAATCTGAGTAATCCTGGCTCTCCCAGTGGAAATGCTCCTTCATGGTGTGCAGAGTTTCCCCAAAAGAATAATCCTCAGGTGGAGAGGCTGACGGTATAGATTCTTCAGCATCAGAGTCCTCATAGGGAGGTAGAGAATAACCCTGATCTGAAGAGGAATCAGAGGAAATAGAAACCTGGTCAGAGGAATCATAATCAGTGTCTTGCCTAGGCCTTTTATCAGGAGGGGGATGGGAACCCCTGATCAAAGTAATTAAGTCTTCGTCCATTTTAAGCATCTGTTTCTTTGGCATAGATGACTGTCCAGGAGAATGCTGTACTTGTTTCCTTGTCTTTAATGGTGTCTTTGATTGTACCTTGGCTGCTGCAGAGGACTTAATAGTAAGCTGTGAAGGTCTGAAAACACCCTTAGAAGCCGATGCCTGCTCAGCGGCTCTGGACCCATCTGAGGGAATAGTTTCCGTAGGCCCAATACCTTGAGTATCCACAGGCCTAGTTGTCTCCACGTGGGAGCTGGATACGGCCTGTGGCTCTGAGGTAGCGGGTGTTAGGGGCTGCAAAAGCGCCTCACTGAGAACCGGTGACTGGCCTAGAAGAGGCTTCATCATCAGTTTTGGACCTCGGATGCCTGTCCTTTTCCTTGTCTTTGCACATTTTATGAATTTCGGTCATCGGTTGTTCCGACGACATTATACAGTTAAACCTTCGGCCAAAGTAATGTAAGGCAAAATCAAACCGACGTTTAATAGTGCATTTGTTGAATCTAGCACAAAACTGACAACTAGTAATGTCGTGGTCATGGCTTAGGCAAGGAATAAACTAAGAGTGAAAGTCCTTATGAGGTATTTGCTTTCCACAAGAAATACAATTGTTAACTTTTACTGACATTGGTCTGGAGCAAGAAAAAGTTTCCCC
The DNA here is from genome assembly GCF_019279795.1 of Protopterus annectens. NCBI lineage: Eukaryota > Metazoa > Chordata > Ceratodontiformes > Protopteridae > Protopterus > Protopterus annectens. Next base: position 534,636,077 of record NC_056746.1, read on the forward strand.
AACGGGGTACTTAGCTTTATTGAAGACTTCGGTTCTGAAACTCTATTTCGAAAATCTCAGGAGTCGGCCGACCGGCACTTGCAAACTGCTTTTGCTTCAGGCTCCGCACGGCAAGAAAGACTGAATAAAATGGCGTTGGTTGCATCTTTTATACCCCTGGTGCACTGACGTCAAGGAAGAGGTGACATCAACCGACGCCAGACTAGACTTTGGAACTCAGCCCGACTGCAGGTAGCCTGCCAGCAGGATAACCCAAGTGTAATGAATGCAACAGTGAAACACGATGAACATCAACTGGAACTAGGATCTTTAGAAAAGGGAAGGAGCAAACTACATAGGAAAAATGGGAATTATGGGAACAACATATGTAGTGCAGGAACGAGGTTTAAGAGGCAGGATTCGAATGAGCCATACAATACTTAACTGATAATGACTGGATGGTTTATAAGTGATGTATAATGTTTACAACTACAGTTGTTTCAATGGTGTCTGTGATGTAAACAGTTTGCAACTAAAGTGATATCATTTTGCATGTTTTTCATTTATATAAATATAAGATTGCTTTGTCATATGTGTAAATTTAATAAAGATTTTTGGAAAAAAAAGATAAAAGAATCTTGAAAGTTTAAAGTTAGATTAATAAACTAAGGATTAAATATATACATTTTCTCAAAAAAAAACCCTCTATCATCCAGGCAGTTAGTTGCAGTTGTTTCATTCTGAGGTGCCTTAAACAACCATTGCCTCATGTGAGTAGGTCCTGTCTGTGAGGAAGATTGTGGTAATCCCCCTTGACCATATCCAAAAGAAGGGAGACCCACCGTTGCTTAGGACAGAAGCAGGTCACTAAAATAATATTTGGAGAGGTTTTCTGAATCTTCCAAATAACCCTGGATAACAATGGAAAGGTATACAGAACATTCCTGTCCAGAAAAAAGAGAATCTATCTGTTTTCCAAGAGCAGACTTTTGCTAGTTGTTTGTTGTGAATGGAGGCAAACAGATTAACTTGAGGTGTTCCCCAAAGTTGGATAAAATCATGGAAGACCCCAGGATTTAGTTCCCATTCTTGAGGCTCTGTCATGGTCCAGCTCAACTTGTCTGCAACAATTCTTTGCTTTGATGAAATGTGCGAAGCCTGTAGAGTGAGACTATGCTGGACTGCTATAACCTAAGCTATCACTGCTAATCTACACAGAGGCTAAGAGCTGGACCCCCCCCCCCCATTTATGCATGACATCACTGTGCTGTTTCCTGTAATCATTTGCACAGGTCCTGAGGACCACAGATGACTGAGAGTGTTCCCCAAAGTTGGATAAAATCATGGAAGACCCCAGGATTTAGTTCCCATTCTTGAGGCTCTGTCATGGTCCAGCTCAACTTGTCTGCAACAATTCTTTGCTTTGATGAAATGTGCGAAGCCTGTAGAGTGAGACTATGCTGGACTGCTATAACCTAAGCTATCACCGCTAATCTACAAAGAGGCTAAGAGCTGGACCCCCCCCCCCCATTTATGCATGACCTCACTGTGCTGTTTCCTGTAATCACTTGCACAGGTCCTGAGGACCACGGATGACTGAGACTGTTGAGGACATTTATGACTGCCAACACGTCCTTTATATTTATGTGTTTTGGTCTGTTGTTTTTCTTCCAAAGACCATGTATTTTTACCCTCACAAACACAGTACCCATGCAAAGTTTGAGACATCTGTTGTTGCAAACTGTGCTTGTGCTACAAGGGAGAATGGGAGACCTGGATTCAGATAAAATTGACCTCTCCATTAAAAGCAGTTCTCTTTCTACAAATCCCAAAAACTGGAATCTGAAAAGTGAGAGTATGCTGATGTTGGGACCATACAGATTTCAGGTACCACTAAATCATTCTCATGTGGAGCCTGGCTAGAGGAATAATGAGATTCATAGATACAATGAATCCTAATATCCTGAGAAATTCCCCTTGTTGAAGTCTTTGACTGAGTGGAAAAGTTCTTCTTTGGAAGAAAATATCTTTGAAGTGAGGTATCTAGGAGACACCAGGAAAACAATCCTGTGTGAAGGAGAAAAAAAGTTATGTACTCACCATAACGTTCCATCTGAGTTGTTGCCTCTCATTTGCTCTTTCAACCTGTGGGACTGGATCTGACTCAGCTGCATTCTAAAGCTCTAGGATCTAAAATCTGAGCTCCTGCCCTACCCATAAGGCTCCTCTCCTCCAAATCCCTCAGATCGAGTTTGCTGCACAATTATGAATCATCTTATAATACAACTACAAATATAGTTGTATGATAAGATGATTCATTCAACTACAAATAAATAACCTGAGGAATCAGAGAAGGTCAAGAGCTCAAACAGTAAGGAAGTATTTGTCTATATATCTCCACTAGATCTTTCAAAAGGTAAGGGGATGGAGGGAGGGAAGGCTGAACAGCAAAAATGAGAGGCAACAACTCAGATGGAATGCTATAGTGAGTACATAACTTCTTTATCCGAAGTTGTTGTCTTCATTTGCTTGTCAACCTGTGGGACAGAGTCCCCAGCTACAAAAAAACTTGGGAGGCCCTCATGGAAGGATATTCCAGAGCACAACAGAACCAAAAGAGGCTCTGTTCCTGGAGATATTGTCTAATTGGTAGTTTGAACAGGTAGTGGCTGTGCAAATGTCATCAATGGGGAGTTCAGACCAGAACATGGAGGAGGTGGAACCCGACCTAACAGAATGAGCCCTAATACGACATGGTAAGGGGATACACTTTGTGGAGTACTTGATCCCACACAGTTTGGTTTTGTCAAGGGGAGGTCATGCCTGTTAAATTTGGTTGACTTCTTTGTGACAGTCACCAAGGCTATAGACAAGGGGAAGACAATGCACACCACCTACCTTGTCCTGGCCAAGGCCTTCGATACTATTCCCCACTCAGGTATAATAGATAAATGCTCTCAACTAGGCATCAATCCATATGTTACCAGATGGATAGCAAACTGGCTCACTGATAGAACACACCTAGTCAAAATACGGGAAGCCACCTCAAGTAGTAGACCTGCAACAAGCGGTGTACCCCAGGGATCAGTCTTGGGGCCTCTGCTTTTGGGTTATACTTCTCAGAGGTGCAGGCCAAATCTCGTGGGCTATGGCTGACCAAGTTTGCAGAAGACTGCAAGCTGGGTGCGGTCATCAATTCCCCTAGTGATGTGAAACATGGCCTCAAATTGAATGCCAAAAAATGCATCATCATTCCTTTTGGGGAGAATGACATCCCCACAAATTATCACACTGATAATAAGGCACTAAGTACACAGTCAGTCATGTGGGACTTAGGAACCCAGGTTGATAAACTGACCTTTGACCACCATACTGCCTCCACTGTACGGAAAGCTTTCTACACGGCCCACCTCATTAGTAAGGGTATCTCATCCAGGGACAAGGTGGTCATAAAATCCCTGTATTCTTCCCTTATAAGACTGATTATTGAATACAATGCCCCTTTTGGCATGTATCTCACAAAGCACATGCAGCAGCTGGAGAAACCACAGAGATTCCTCACCCGGAGAATTCAGGGCCTCAAACATCTACCCTACACAGATATGCTAAAAGCCCTGTCCCTTTACTCAGTCTCCTACAGCCTCCTCAGAGGTGACCTCTATCTGGCATACAAAGCAATCTCAGACCCTGCCCTGATGGGACTGCTGCATATCCACAAGTCAAGCTCCACTCGAGTAACTCACATGTGAGACCTCAACCTGGTCTGTGACAGCAACAGGACTTGTTGGTGGGACAGATTTGTGTTCCAGAGACTCCCCCTTTTGTGGAATAAACTCCCTCTCAATGTAAAGCACAGTACCTCATTAAACCTTTTTAAGCACAACCTGGATAACTGGATGGGGAACAGAAAATACACCCCTGGGATTCCACATATGTCCCTGCTGGACAGTAGCATAGGGTGCTGACTTGTTGGAACATGGGTTAAATTCTTGGCAAGGCTTCTAAGAGCCTCAGGGTCAATAGCCTAGTAACTTCCTATGATCCTATGAGTAAGCAAGCACAATGCAACTAGCAATCCAATTAGCCAGGGTTACTTTGGACACTGTTTTCCCAGCTTGGTCTTAGAAAAGGAAACGAAAAGCTGATCAGATGTTCTGAAAAGTTTAGTCCTATCCAAACAGAAGTGAAGCTGGTCTGTGTACATTCAGCATATGAAGTTGGTACTCTCCTTTGTTTTAGAAATTAGGAAAGAAGACAGGCAGATTAATAACTTGGTTTATGTTAGCCTCAGAAGTGACCCTGGGCAGAAAGGAAGGGTTAGTATGTAAAGTAACTGTGTCCTTGTGAAAAACTAAATATGGAGGCTTACAAGATAAAGCCTGTAATTCAGACACTCTCTTGGCAGAGGTAATGGCCACTAAGAAAACAGTCTTCCAGGTCAAAAACTTTAAATCAACCTTAGCTGAAGGCTCAAAAGGAGGCGAGACTAAAGCTTGTAAAACCAAGGTGATTTCCCAAGGAGTAAAAAGATCCATGATAGGACAGCAAAGAAGAAAGGTACCTTTTAAAAAGGCCTTGCATAACTTAATGAGGCCAGAGAGAATTACTTTTCCCTGATGTGAAAACTGGAAATGGCTGCCAACTGCACTTTCACCACAGATAAACTAGCTCTTTTATGAAAAATAGAAACCAGAAAATCTAAAACCACAGGAACTGCAGCCATAAAGGGGTTCAGATTGTTCTGATGAGCCCAAATGGAGAACCTCTTCCACTTGCTATTATATAATTTCCTTGTGGATGGTTTATTTGTTGCAATCAAAATTTTTCTAACTGGGGGAGAAAGCCCAGGAGTTCAGGCCATCACTGAAATTGCAGTAACCAAGCGGTTAAGTTTCAGGTTCAAAAGACTTAGATGGGGATGTCCTGAAGGATGGGACAAAAGATCTGGAGAGGAGTCCAGAGTCCATGGCGGACAAACCAGGTGAGACCAAAGGAAAGGAAACTAAACTTATCAAAGCCAAAAGGGGGCAATGAGGATCACTTGGCACTTCAACCTCTGAGCTTTTTGCAGAAACTTGGGAATAGGGGGAAGAGGAGGATAGGCATAAAGTAGAACAGAGGGCCAAGCATGGACTACAGCGTCTCTTGGTTACTGTCCCTGAGGAGGGATCAGGGCAATAAACTCACTGCATTTGGTGTTGGAAGGAGACATGAACAGATTGCAGCAAGGTTGACCTCATCTCTGGAAGATCATATCTGCCATTGAAGGATTCAGAGACCACTTGTGAGGCATCAGAATGGTCCTGCATAGACTGTCCACTAGGAACTTCACTGGAATGTACACTGCTACGAGAAAGCGGTTGGAAGAGGTCGCCATTGCCACAGCCTCATGGCCTCTTAACACAAGGGGTAAGACTTGGCTCCTCCATGTTTGTTGATGTACCAGACCATTGAAATGCTGTCTGTCTGAACTGCAACAGTTCCAGTGGGAAGAGAGGAATGGAAAGCTTTCAACGCAAGAAGTACCACTCTCATCTCCAGAATGTTTCTATGCAAATTGGTCTCTAGAGGGGACCACATGCCTTGGACTGTTTGTTCCAGACAATGCCCCCCCCCCCCCCCGTGGTCACAGTGGCCTTGGGAGGGAGAAGGCTGAATGGGCGTCCAAGAAGGAATTCCTCCAATTGGAGCCAGCAGAGGACAGATTGTTTGCATGCTTGGGAGATTCTGATTGGGTAATTCAATGGATAGTAAAGAAGGGACCACTGGACCACTATGATCCATTGAAGTACTCTCATATGAAGGCATGTTACCGGAACCAGGGTAATCATGGCTGCCGTGGACACCAAGACCCTTAGAACAAGACTTGCCAGGGGAGAAGGAATATCCAGGATTTGTTTGACATGAGACTTCAAGGTGGGGGAGAAGGAATATCCAGGATTTGTTTGACATGAGACTTCAAGGTGGAAATTCTATCTGGAGGTAGAAGCGCTAAAAAACGGATGGTGTCCAGGCAGGCCCTGCTGAAGTCTATGATTTGCACTGGTTGGAGTTGAGACATTTTTAGAATAATGGAGATGCCCAAGGTCAAGGTTAGATGGAAGAGGAAATTCCTGGCTTCTAGGAGTTGATGTCTGGTGGGAGAAGTTAGAAGCCAATTCTCCAGATATGGAAACACTTGGAGTCCTTGCAGTCTCAAGTGATCTGTCACTACTGCCATGCATTTAGTGAACACCCTGGGGGATGTGGTGAGACCACAGGGGAGTACTCTGAACTGGTAGTGATGGTTCCCAGCCAAAAGCAGAGGAACCTTCTGGAGCAACTGTTCATCCTGATGTGATAGTATGTATCCTGAAGGTCTATAGAGAACATCCAGTAGTCCTTCTGCAGGAAGGGTAGAATGGACTGAATCGTGACCATTCAGAACATTGAACTGGAAATTGATTTTTGTGGATCATAAGGTCCAAGATGGGCCTGAGTTCCCCTGTGTTTTTGGGTACTAAAAAGAATCTGGAGTAGATGCCTGATCAAAGTTGGTCTGGGTGGACATTTTGGATGACTCTTTTTGAGAGCAGCTTTGAAATTTCTAAGGCTGCAGTCTTCCTCTGATTGGGTGGAACATCGGGGAGGATCTTGCTTGGAGAGCGTTTTTGGAAAAAGGGTATTGAATAGCCTCTGGATATAATTTTTAACACACAACAATCTTTTGTGATGGTTTCCCAGGCTGTTGGGTGTAAAGACAAACATCCCTCGACTGCCTCCACAGACAAGCAGTTGGGCAATCCTTCAGGATCGCTGATTGGGTCTGTCTGAAAAGGTATCTTGAGATCCTTAATTCATCAGACCCCCTCTGCTATGAGGGTGGCATCTGCCATTGTTGTCATTTCCTCCTCTGCCCCTGGGAGGAAGGTCCCCCTGGGAATCCTGAAATGGATCTTGACATCTTTGGAACCACAGTTTCTTACCTCCACGCTGGTTCCTGAAAAAGGTCTGTTGTGGGGTAGCAAAGTGGATTCCGATGGCAGACAAGGTCTTTCCATGTTTTTCACTTTGGGAGAGAGTGTCTCTGGCCATTGGACTGAACAGTGGCGACCCATCGAAAGGGATGTTGGTGAAGGATGCCTTGCAGAATTCTGAAAAATCACACAGCCGCATTCAGGCATGGCGTCTGGTAGGAATGCCTGATCCAGCAACCCGTGAGGCACCTTCTGCAGCATGAAAAATTAACCTCATGGACATGTTTTGATATAGATTGTAGTGTGACCATCCTGGGGGAAAAGGTCTTCTGTTCCTCAGCAGATTTGGACCCTGGGACAGAACTAGAGTTCCTTGACTAACTCCTCTGTAGTCTGTTTACATATGCCAAATAATTCAGTGCTCGCAATGCGAAGGTCACTGAAGCGTATACCCACTTCCCAAACCTGTCCAAGGCCCTAGACTCCCTGTTAGGGGGATGGATGGTGGAGCTTTGCTGAGCCAGCTTTTTGGTGGCTGCTGCTACCACCATGGCATCTATGGGAACGCCTTTGGTCCAGTGGGTGTGGTCAGAAGGGGCGCTAGGAATCTTGTCTGGCTGTTTTGGGATATCTTCCACTGTGTCTGGCTCCTTCCACCCCCTGCATGACACTAAGTCAATAAGGGGATATGCAAGGGGGAGCACCCAAGAAGTAGACTGGCTTGACTCAAAAGCTTACAGAAACACTGATTCCTTCAGGTTAGGGTTTTTTTGAAAACCAACCACCTTTTTGGCGAAGTATCTCCATGATGTCCCTAAAGGAGACTTCCTCAGGTGGTGATCTAGGGGACCCTTCCCCTTCATTGAGATCGGTGTCCTCAGTAAATGACTCCAAAGTGGAATCCAAGTGTCTCCTTTTGCACTGATGTGAAGACTCTGGGTGTTTCAAAGGGGTAACAGTCTGGAAGTCTTTCTGGGCAGACTGTCCCAGAGGAGATAGGGTAGATGGCTCAGACACAAAAACGGCTGGAGGGGGGAGTCGGGCTCCAAAGCAGGTAGATTCATGGAGCTTCTGGGTGCAGACAGAACTCTCTCCACCACCTTGAACACAGAGGGAGATCAAGACACCAAGTGTAACCCCGGCAGAGCAGAAGCTGTTGACAGGGAATCCCCACTGCCCCTGAATCTGAGTGAGGAGTTGGAATCAAGTTGTCAAGTTCCAAAGCCCCGAGGGGAAGAGACAGCTCTGAAAATTTGTGGCTGATGTCAACCCCTTGCAACAATGCCAGGCGATTCAGGGAGACAGTCGGAGTCAAGGTATGAGTTGATTGGATGAGTTTTATATTTATTATCACGATTCCTATGATGTTTGAATTTGATGAAGTTCCATGCAGTGATTAAAGGAATAAAAGCACTTATTCATTAAACTCGGTGTCAGTGGTGTTATTCCTTCACTGGCAACTGGTTTGCTTGTGGTTTGTGAAACATTATACATCACATGTATTGTTATATATCATGTAATATAACCAACATTACATAAATTATTAGGTTCATATGTTCATAGGTAGGTACAAGGCTACCTGCCCGAGGGCATTTATAAGCCTAGCCAGGGTGTATCGGCTTTCACAGCCCCATTGATTAATTAACTGATCCTCTGTCAAGCAGAGCCAATGAAGTAATCCCAGGGGTGTATTTTCTGTTACCCATCCACTCGATAAAGTTTCTCTTGAAGAGTGTTAGTGAAGGGCTCTGCCTAATGTAGTTTGGAATTTTGTTCCAAGGCATGGGGAATTTCTGTGACAGGAATCTATCCCTCCAGCATGTTCTATTTATCATTGTGGCGAGGTTTAACTCACTAGAGTGCATGGCTCGCAGTGACTTGGATTTCTTTAGGTGGAGCATGTCCATCAATTCTGAGTTGGACATGGCTTTATAAGTCAGGCAGAGATCACCTCTGAGTAAGCGATATGCCACTGAGTTCAGCTGGAGTTTTTTCAGTTGGGCTGCATAGGACATATGTTTGAGGCCAGTAATCCTCTTGGTGAGGTACTTTTGTGGTTTCTCCAGCTGTTGGAAGTGTCTTGTGAGGTACATCCCAAATGGGGCATTGTACTCTATGATGAATCTGATGAGTGACAAGTAGAGGGGTACTATAACCTCTTTATTTTTAGATGCGAACCCTTTAGTAATTAGATGGGCCACACAGAAGGATTTCCTAACTACTTTGGCAATATGATTGTCAAAGGAGAGATTACTATCTACCTGGGTCCCCAAATCTATTTCCTCTTCTGTATTAAGGGGGCTGCCACCTATGTGGTAATTCGTGGGTGTTTTGTTTTTCCCAAACGGGACGACTATGCATTTTTTGGCATTTAGCTTGAGGCCATGACTTTGACACCAGGTGTCCGTCTCAGTAAGGCCCTTTTGGAGGATGCCTTTGTCAGCGGAGAGTCAATTATGGCTCCAATTTTGCAGTCATCGGAAAACTTGGATAGCCATAGTCCACCTGTGTTTGCCTGTACTTCTGAGAAGTATATGCCGAACAGTAGGGGTCCCAGGACCGAGCCTTGCGGGACACCACTTGTGACTGGTTTAGAGTCGGACCTGGAGCCCGCTATTCTTACCATGTGAGTTCTGTCTGTAAGCCAGCTGGCAACCCATCTCGTGACGTAGGGGTTTATGTTCAGGCAGGTGAGTTTTTCTGTAATACCCAAGTGGGGAATGGTGTCGAAAGCCTTGGCGAGGTCAAGGTAGGCTGTGTGAACAACCTTTCCCTCATCTATGGCCTTGGTGACTGTCTCGAAGAAGTCAACCAGGTTTAGTAGGCATGATCGGCCCTTAACAAAGCTGGACTGGGTCGGATCAAGTGTGTGGAGGTTCCCAATGTCTTTGTTAATGAGTTCCATAATGATGCACTCCATAGCCTTGCAGACCAGGCTAGTCAGGCTTATCGGGCGATAGTTACCAGGGTCAGGTGTGGCCCCTCCTTTGTGGAGTGGAATAACCGTTGCTGTGCGCCATTCTATGGGCAAGTAGCCTGTGAAGAGGCTGAGGTTGAACAGCGTGTTTAGGTGGGGGGGTTAGTTTGTTCTGTAGTTCGTGCAAGGCACACCTGGGACACCATTTGGCACCATTGACACTGTGTTTTTGGCTTTTGAAAGGGCTATTTTCACCTGTGCATCTGTGATTTCCGGGAACTACACTTTTCCGGTATTGTTGTGGGCCCTTTCGGGGGTGAGAGGGGGGTAAAGTTTGCACTAAATCTATCTGTCAGGATGTTGGCAATATCAGCAGGTTCAGTATATTTTGTGCTATTTTGCACTAGTTCAGTGCATATCTGCGAGTTGCCACTTAGATTCTTAACATAGCTAAAGAAGGCTTTGTGGTTATCTTTTGAATCCATGGCTATTTTTTTTTCGAAGTTAGCCTTGGATGATTTTATGAGGGACCTTAGTTTCTTACTGATACTGATCAGGGATGTCTTTCCTTCTTGGAATTTGCTTTTTTTCTGAACTAGTTTCCTCCTTCTATTGTATAGCCTGTTTATGGCAGAGGTCCACCAGACTAGTTTCCTTCTCTTAGAGGAGTGAGTCTTGGTTTTGCTAGGGATGGCACGATCCATGCATCCTTGTAGGTGCTCATAGAGTGCATTTGTAAAGGTTTCTGCATCTTGGGCAGTGTTATCCTTAGCGTGGGGGTTGTGAAACTTACCACCGCTGTCTTAAGTAAGGTGAAGTTTGCTTTAACAAAGTTTTTTACTGTAGTTTCCTCAGTTGGGGGTGGTGGTGGGGTGTGGACATCCAGAGTGATTAGTTTATGGTCTGATCTAACCAGTGACGGGTTGACCTCCTGTGTGGAACTCCTGTCGCCCATGTTTGTGATGACCAGGTCCAATATGTTTTCACCTCTGGTAGGGGAGTTTACCAGCTGATCCAGGGCATTTGAGTTGATGAACTCCAGGAAGCGCTGGGCCTGGGAGTTTGTACTAGAGTAGTTTTCCCAGTTAATGGTACGGTAATTGAAATCGCCCAATATCAGGGTGTTCGGTAGGACCTTCATGTTTTCCAGTGTCTCCAGAAAGGTGGAGTGGTGGTCCTGGGTCATGGAGGGTGATCTGTAGCAGGCCATAATTTGCATTGTAGATTTGCCCGATGTTAGTTGCACATGGATGATCTCAGAGGTATCATGCTGCGCCACTAACCTGGAGGTGTAGGTACACTTGATGAATATAGATACACCCCCTCCTTTTGTGTTTCGGTCCGTGTTCTGTGGCCGAAACGTGTGGTATGAGTTGTAGCCCCTTAGTGCTGGGGTGCTCTCTGGAGACTTGAACCAGGTTTCAGTTACTGCATAGATGTCGATGTTCTCCATAATGAGGAGTGCTTCAAGCGCGTGCATTTTGAGATTTAAACTCCTGGCATTGAGTAGCATAACCCTCAGTTTTTTGTTAATTGTGCTGTTTACGGAGGTGGGTTTGACTTTTGAGCCTTGCCTAAAAAAGGCACTATGGGGGCAGCAAGAGCCTTGGCCAGTATTCGAAAGCCTAGGGGTGACAGGTGCAAGCCATCTCTTGCGAAGCAACGCGGCTTGTCGAGCATGTCATCCCAGGCTGACAGACACTGGATCCCCTTTGAATGACACCAGAAGCTTAGCCAATTATTGAAATTGATAATTTTTGCTTTATACTGAGGTATCATTCTTGGTGAGGGCAGGATGCTACTCTGGTTCAGGGTCATACAAGCCTGGGCTACATGATCAGAGAGCTCTTCCATGTCTCTTTTCATGTAGTCCAGGGAGGTAAGTCTCAGGTCATTCACATCAACATGAACAATGACAGAGTCATATTTGTACTTGTTCTGGAGTGACCTGAGTGCTTGTGTTATGTGGTGGATTCTGGCCCCCGACAGGAAACTAACAGTAACCTTCTGCTTGTCCAGCCTAGTGAGGGGGACGTCGGTGTGCCTGATTATAGTCACCTATTATTCAATTCCTGCCTTCTCTTAAACATCATTCCTCCTCTAAATTATTTCTCTGCATATGTTGTTCCCACAATTTCCATTTTTTCTATGCAATTTACACCTACCCTTTTCTAAAGAGCCCACTTCCTTTTTTTCTCTCTCTGTTACAATATTCACCACTTCAAGTATAGTTGGTTTAGATTTTGATTTCCATTTTCTAGTAACTGTTTTTTTCGGCAGCTAGCAGAATTAAACTTAACAAAGCCTTACTATGTCTAGGCAATTCAGATTCAGTAACCCAGCTCAAAAAATATATCCTTAGTTACACTCACTTGCTTGCCCAATATTCCTTGACAGAGTACTCTATAGAGAATTTTTAAAATCTACCAACTCATTACAGAAGCATAACTGGGTCAACCAGTGCCATGGGTTGGTATTTGTGAAGCAGTGCGTATGCACAACCCCTACCCCCCCTTATCCTGCCCCAGCCATTCAGGTCCCATTTCTGTGCTCAGCCCCCAACCCTCGTTCAGATTTATTTTATTAAAAATAAATCACATATTCTTTTAAACTGTAGCAAACAGTTGCTACAGTTTATACCCTGCTATGGCTCTCATGTTTAAGTAAGAAAAAAAAAACTGTAGCAAACTGTCTGCTACAATGCAGCAAAGCAGTTACGACAGTTTAGATCACACATGGAGTACTACAGTGCTCAGGTTTGACCACAAATGCAACACCGGCTTTTAAAAGCAGGTACTGCATTAAAGAGAGATCGGGATAGGCTGATTGCACCCCCAACACTCTGTGCCCAGGGCAGTTTCCCCTCTCAACCTACCCTAGCTAAGATACTGACTCGTTACACTTTCAGAACATATATTCCCAGTTACCTCTTTCTTCCTCAACACACTGCCATCATTTGCCATCTATATGAGGAAAAATTCTTTGTAGTCTGCTTGGGGTATAAAAGTATCTATGCAAACACTTCCAGGCAAAATATTCTAAATCTTCTAGAGTTTGTTGCATATTTGGGAGCCATACATATGTCCTCCCATTGTTTCTTTGGGAACTGTATATCCAATCTCTCATCCCAGTCTTTTCCTACCTCTTCTGATTGACTCTTATAGTTATCATGCAATATTTTATATATCCTACTAATTATTCCTTTATAACAGTGGCTTCTGTTCTAGATTCAACTAAAATTCACACTGTGCAGGTCTTTACGATTCCCCTCTCTCTCTTTCTCTACAGTCCAATATCAATCCCTGATAGGGAAAACAATCACTAGCTTGCAATCCAAATGTCTTCTTGGAATGTTTCCATTCTATCACCTTTCCTTTTCTAAGTATTTGTTCCTAATACCTTGATTCCTTTGCCATCTTCCTCCAGTAAATTCCACCCCTTGCCTATTCTTTGTACCCTTAACTGCAGTTATACCTATTGAAAGACTTTCCTTTCTCTATTCCCGTGTTGGCTTAGTTCTTAGTATACTTTCTGCTACTTTATGAATACAATATGACTGCTGTTATTCTCCGTAAGGTTCTACATCCAAAATCCCATTCTTTCCTTCTTTCTTGAATTACTCCCCTGCTTCATTATTATCCCTTTCAACTCTGAATTGTAGCTTTCTGATTCTGTTACGTGTAAGAGCCTAAACTGTGTAGCTCTAAAATATCCATTTAAATCAAATAATTCTAAACTTCCTGGTTCTATTGGGAGGATCAACTTATCACAGAAGACTATTGCCCTCTTCTCTTCCCAAACAAAATCCTTCAGCTCTTTATTAATTACTATCCACAACTTCTCCTCTAGTTGATAAAAATATGCCTGACCTGTGCATAAAACTAAAGGGATTCAAAACACCGCACTGCCTATATCTTGCTACCCATATCCATAGGTAAAAGCTTCCAATTTCTCAGTGTTTTCTATCATCTTTTGTTCAGTCTCTTACCATATATCCTTAGCTGCCATACCATAACAGAATCCCTTTTAATCTATTCTCCTAAATACTTCATTTATCATGCTCCCACACATGTGGGTATTGCTGGAGCAATTCATGAATGGGTATATCGTTTATAGCTACAGCCTTTGAGTTATATTAATTTTATACCCCGAAAACCCGTAACTGTCTCAGAATATTCCAGAACCCTGAGATGTCCTTTTCTGGTTCCATCAGGCACAAAATAATATCATCTGCAAACAAAGTCAGCTTTTCTTGACTATCCTACCAATTACAACCTTGAATTTCTGAGTCCCTTATTTTCTCTGCCAGTGGTTCGAAATGTAACGCAAATAAGAAAGAGGAAAGAGGACACCTTTGTCTGGTTCTCCAGTTCAAACACAAATTATCAGAGAGGAACCCTCCCACTTTTCATTTTTGCCTCTGATCCCTCATATATCCTATTAATTAACTTTATTATTGTAAAAGGAAAAGAAAATGCTTTCATTGCCCTACTTATAAAATCTCAGCTTACCCTGTCAAATGATTTCTCTGCATCAAGACCTACCAAGTAACAGTGGTATTTTCTTACATTCTGCTTTCCTTTGGATCACGATTGTTCCATTAATGTTGTCAAATGTTTACCTCCCCTTCACAAAAACATTGGTCCATATCTTCAAGGAATCACCTTTGCCATTCTTTTAGCCATTATATACGTAAACTTTTTATAATCATGGCTTAAAATTGAAATGGGTCTATATGAAGCTGGATCAGGTGGGTCTTTACTGTCTTTAGGTATTACAGCCACCACATCTTTTCCCCAAGATGTTGGTGCCAACCAGGGGTGGCTTGTGCTATTGGGCTGCAGGACTGCAACCCCCCCAGCTGTGCAAAACAAAGAAAAAAATAAGAACAAAAGTAAAAATAAAACAAACGCAAGTCCTGGAACTCGCACACTTGCAGCATTTACAGAGTCTGGAACGCGCACATGCGCACTCGCGGCATTTCCTGTGTCCGGACTGCTACTGAACCAGTCCAGAACATACGCACAGAATCTGGACCGCTGGTGAGATGGTCTGGATTAGAAAGACAGCCTGCAACAAGAAAGATCCCAGAAGTCTATGCAGTTACAAGTGATTGGAAGGGGATTGGATTGCAACATCTGCAGGCTGAAGCCTGCTCTCGCGGGAAGGACAGGACTTTTGGCTCTCTCGTGGAGCTTTCATTTTGAAACTGGAGCTTGGCTGGCTGGAATTAATGAAGCGAAGCTGCAGTTTTTGGACTGCATCTTTGCAGGTATTTGTTTATACTAACGGTGTGTGTGTGTATAAAATGCCCCAGTAGCTAGAAAAAAGTCAGAAAATATACCTGGTGACTACACTCAAACCCTGTACCTTGGGAGTAGGTAGCAAGAGCTTGAATTCCCTACCCATCACCACTTGTAAATTTTTGCCTCATATTTTGTTCTGTTCCTCATAAAATCTGTGTTTTTTCTGGATTTTGAATTCACTAAATAATGGCATTTGAATTTCAGACTTCATATTCTTCAGAAAGTACATGGTAACACAAAGCCTTTTATTCTGGCAATTCTCTGTTTATAAGATCAATATTTGAAATTTGTCCCTATTTTTTGGGGCTGTATTCCCCCATTATTGGCTTTGTCCAGGTTTTTTGTGCTAACAGGTTAAAAGCTATGCTGAGAACTGAATTCATTGAATATGTTTGGGGGCTGTATTTCCCCATTACTGGCGTTGTCTAGGTGTTTTGTGCTGAAAAGTTTCAGTCTACCTGTCTTTCAAGAAACAGCTGATTTGGTATAGTGGTATGTTGCTCTGACTGCAGTGCACAGGGTCCTGGGTTCAAGACTCGACAGTGAAATGCATGGTAGTAACACAGCACTGTATTCTAACAACTTTCCAAGATTATGCAAGCAATGTTTAAAATGTGTCCCTAGTTTTTGGGCTTTTGTCCCATCCCAATGAATTTTGGCTTTTTCCAGATTTCTTTTGCTTCAAAGCTGAGAGATACAGTTGAGTGTTCAGTGCATTTTGCAAGGAGCTGAGAACTTGAAGAAAAGTTTATTGCTGCTTATGCTGTATCTGCTTGTGTTGTTACTAGCACAACAGGTAGTGTAAATGCTTTAGATGCAGAAGACTGTGGGTTATACTCCCACAGTATATAAATCCATTACTGATACTGTACTGTGTTGTACTTTTAAAGGGGGTGGATGCTGCAGTCCTGAGAATGCCCTCTTTTGCGGAGATACCTAGTAATGATGAACCTGTTATCAGTTTGCCATCCATTCCCTATTGCAATATTACTAACTTATCAATTTTTTAATGTAGCATAGGCAATGTATTCCTCAAGAGCAACAGGCACTTTATTTGTAGATGAAACAATTAAATATAAAGTTGTGTGCTAGCAACAACCTCTTCATTAGTTACAGATTTCTTTAATGTGCAATTATTTAGACATTTACTTCTGCAGAGATTGTGTATATTTACTGATACTGGTGGACTGTAGAAGTCTGAGTAGACTTTTATGATGGAAATGTTCTGAACTGGACAGTTTTGTCATTATTGGTGCATGGATTTTGTTTCACTGTTTACTGGAAAAATGTTCAAAACAAATTTAAAATGCTGTCTAACAACTGTACTGTATTATACAAGGAATATAATTTAATACAATCAGGAAGGTGTATCAAAGAACTCATGTATGTCTCCTGTGCAAGGGGCCTATGATTTGAAAACAGCCCAAAGTTAATCTTTATCTGCCATTGGCCAAATGTATTTTCTTTGAATGTGGGTTTCGATGCTTTCAATGAATGTGAGTTTCACGGGAAGAGAAGTTTTAATGCCAAGTCTATTTTCATTGTGAAACCACATTGCTTTGTTTAGCAGATGTCTATTAGTGTTTGTGCTGTAAAATGTAAAATAAAACATTTAAATGAAATCCAAATCAGTGTAGACGTAAAGCAGTATACACATTACAGTGTTTATGGTAAATGCGGTATTATAGCAAAGTAACTGGACATTGGAATAGCTGCAGGGGGGAAGCCCCATTCAACCATGATTTTGTGAGGGGGGGAAGGGAGGCAAACTCTGCACCAGCTGAACTATACCTCTTAACTGTCCAGATTTTTGCAGAATGAATAGATTTTTGCTTTTTATTTTTGGTTTGTTCCTCATAATATTTGTGGTTTTCTGGCAAATCATTTAAGAATTAAGTCAATAAATAATGAGACATTGAGTTTCAGACTTCATACCCTTCAGAAAAATGCATGGTAAAGCAAGACCTGTTATTCTGCCAACTGTCTTAAGTTTATACAAGAGCAATTTTTAGTACTGTTTGTATGTTCCCCCAATATATTTGGACCTTGTCCAGATTTCCTGCATTGAGGTATGGAGGTACGAGCAAATAAATCGCTTTATAGAATTAGATATATCCAAACCTCTCAACTGTCCCCCATTTTTTACTCAAAATGTTACTCTCCCCCTAATAATCCATCTGCAAAATGGCAAATTTGGAAGAAAACTTGGAGGGTTTACAATTAATAAATAATTGTAATGATCAGAGTTATAGATCACTTTTAATTTCAGAAATGCATGTAGATTATCTTATTTTGTCAGCTGCTCAAGTTAGCAGTACTAATATTAAAAAAAGTGTCCCTTCTTTGACAGGTTCCCAGCTGTATTGTGTGGCTATTTTATATTTTTGCATCACATTTTTGGTCCATTTTTCATAAAATTGTGGTTTTCTGGTAAATTAGTGGCAAGCCATTAAAGATTGAAGTTAGAAAATAATGACAGATATTTGAGTTTCAGATTTCATACCCTTCAGAAGATTCATACTAATTCAAGACCTACTATTCTATTATCTTTCTAAGTTTATAAGAGCAATATTTAAAAAATGTCCTTATTTTTTGGGCCTTTGTCCCACTTCTATTTATAGCTTTGTCCAGATTCCTTGCTTTGAAATTGAGAGGTATGGAAAATGTGTCAGGGCCATCACCATCAGCCAGAGACATTTCAAATTGTGACATAGTTGTTGCAGCCCACTCCCCAACGTAGTGACTCTAGATATGTCCAAGCAAAGCAATAAGCAGTTATGCAGTGTAAGTGTGCAGAGTATCCTCCAACCCAAGGTAGACACAAGTACTACAGTGGCTTTTCATCTGTCCTTGATTTTGCAGAATGTTCTGTTTTTCTGTCATATTTTTATACTGTTGATTTATGCTTCTTCTTATTCAGAAAATGCATGTTGTTGCAGAGCCTGTTGCTCTGTGTTTAAGTGGCAATGCTTTAATTACCATCAGGTAAGCTTGTCTGAGACTGTAAGATGCAAGTAAGCTTTAATAAGCATGCTGTTAAAGAATTACCAACACTGAAAGCCTTTTTGTTGTTGCCATGCAGAGAATATTTATATAACTAGATGGCATATAAGCTTTAGGTATTGAAATGCATATGACAGTATTTGTAATAAAGGACATGATTTCAGTATTTTCAGAAGCTCATTACATTTGTTGGAGACTTGCAGTCATCTTTGCAGGCTCTACCCGTAAACTAAAGAGAATCCCAGTCTATCATGTGTGGTCCATGACTTGTGCAGTAATCCTTTAAGCAATTTATCTTGAGCTTGTTTCTTGTTTGATGTTCATTTTTTACTTTGATCATGTTTTCTCGATGAAACAAGTAGATAGTTGTCAGACAGCAGGTCTTTTTTGGCTAAGAAACATTTTAACAAGTGGGGGTATCACAGCGATTGCTACTTTCAGCATGTTACTTGGTACTTTTATAAAGCTGAATATAAATTATAATTAGAACTGCAGTGCAAGGAGAAGTGATTTGAGGTGAGTGCTGCTTGTGTTTTTATACTTGATTTTTGACTGGCATTCCAGTAATGTATTTAAAAAGTAATTTCTTTTTTCAAGCCTCACAACCTTTTTGTTTCCATCAAGATATTAAGTAAGCTGTCATGTAGCCAATGCATTGAAATATTTTTTTCTTCTACACTTCATTTTGTCTTGATTGGACTCTCATAATAATGGTTTGGCACCCAGGGCAGTATATTAAATTTATTAACTTTATTAAAGTCCCAGTTTTTGTGGTTTTTAGCGTAGCCCCACTCCTTTCTAGTTGGCCACACCCCTTCCTGTTGGTCCCACCCATTCAGCTGTCTCCTGCAGCCCCCCCTTTGATTTGAAGCCACCAGCCGCCACTGCTGCCAACCCTCCTTTTAAAATAATGTTAAAGAAAACCTTCAAGATTGTTATCACTTTCTTCCCACCTAGCTTCTAAACTTCCACCAGAATACATCTATTCTTGGAGACTTTACTGTAGATTTGTTATACATCACCATTTTTATCTCATCTTCTCCTATCTTAACTGTTAGTTGTTGAGCCTCATCTACCTCTAACCTTGGCATGTTTAGGTCTTCCATAAATATTGCCATTTGTGCTTTTTCTTGATTTCCGTACTTCTCTGCTTTATACAAATTTTCATAACATTTCCAAAATATCTCTTATGCCTTTCTTGTTATAGATTCCCTAAGTTTGGCAGCAACCCTTTCTTCTTTCTGCTGCCTAAATTATTGTGTCACAAGTTTTTGTGCTCTGGAGTTACTATCAAAAAGAGTTGCTTAACAACAATCTTTCTAAACTCATCCATATTATCTGGGTACTTCCTTATTTTCTCTTTAGTGCTCTGCAACTGCGCCTCTTCTCATGTCAGATTCCTCTTGTTTTGTAGTAGTTTAATTTTTGCCAGCTTCTCTAAATAATTCTTATTACTTCTTAACCAGATTTTTTTCTTTTGTTTCTATCCCATTTTTTAAACTCCATTTTATCCCACTCACTAGCTATAACTTCAGGAGTAATTTCTATCTTCTCAAATAATTCCAGGATAATTTCTGCCTCCCATTCTTTAAATTCCTCTTTTTAACAGGTAGGTGAGTGTCTCATCTTTACTTCATTACCCTCCATTTTTATCTTAGTAATTATTGGCACATGATCTGAAATAGTTACTGGATGTGTATCATAGTTCTCAATGAAATGGACATGTTCCTGTGAAAAATAATTTTGTTCAAGTCTAGCCCAGTTATTGTACCTTCAGGAATAATATGTAAATTCTCCCCAAGGTTCTACTAATTACTCCCATCTTTCATACCAAACTGTTTCAGAAATTTCTTCAGAAATCTACCATCTTTTGTTATATTTTCCATTACAGGCCCACCAAAAACTTCTTCATTGTTTCAAATCAAATTCCAGCTCTCACCTATAAGTAATATTTCATGCTGAAAGCTGATTATTTCTCCCAAAATGTTTTAAACGACAAAACACCAGTTTTACGTGCAATATAAATATATGCCAGCGTAATCCTCATCCCTTGCCAGTAGCCCCTTACTACTTCAAAACTGCCAATATTTTATTTTTCCCTCTTCTATCACTACTGGAGTGCCTCTAAAAGTTAATATAAGTTATCACTCCTTTCCTATGTCCTTGATATTCTGCAGAATATCCATCCTAAAATCCTTTCTTTATCAAATTCTCATGCTCAATTCCAAATGTACCTCCTGTAGCACTGCTATTTGCACTTCTTAACATAATTAAGTCTTTGCTTTTTGTCTAAACCTGTGAGACCATTCACATTTCAAGATAATATGGAAAATGTCACCATTATGGTAAGAAGTCATTATTCCCACCAACTATATAGGGCGTCTTTTTTAAATGCATATTTCCACCTTTTGTGGAACATGTACCCATTAGTGTCTGGCAGGTTAATCCTTTATACAGTTTTTTTCCTATCATCAACATTAGAATCTATGTTGCATTATACAAGACTTTTTTTAAATAAAAACCCTCAAAGAAAAAAACATACACACCCCAGAAAATCCTCATAATCTAACTATGCACATCTTCAAATAATGAAGTTTAACCCTCTTAACAGGAACATTTGTGCCAAATGGACAGCTGCTAAAATAGGCCCTAATTAACGTGAAAATGAGATTATCCATGCTAAGACATAGGTTATTGCCTGTGCTTCTAATCCAAAAAGACAGAGGCACAGGTGTACTGGTAAAACCTCACAAAGCATACCAATAGGAAAAGGAAAACTGACCACAGAACAAGTCACGTTGTAAATAAAGTAAAGTATTTATTGCATCAGAATACACATAAAAATCCATTTAAACATAAATTATTATAAACACAGCTTTTTGTCCACAATACAAAATTTACACGGACTTCGTCAGAACTAAAAGAACACCAAATCAAACCATGTTATATAACCTGTTAAAATATCACATGATCAAACAATTAAGTCCTTAAAGCCACATCCTTTAAAATCATCACATTAATGGAAATCCCCATAATAGTAATGTTAAAGTAAAAATTAAGTATAATAAAAAATCTAATAAGAAATAATGAATATTTGTATAAAAAATGTAAAACTTTTTAATACAATTTGATATATAAGTGAATTAATATAAAAATAGGAATCAAAGCTTAGCAGCTCTTTGTTTAAGTATTGAATTCAAGGACACATTCATTCAGTCCAAGAGGGTGCATGGCCTCTAGTTTAAGTTACCGTAGTAATTCCTTGTACTCGATTCTGTTCTCCCATGAACCACCCCTAAGATTAGACAAAACTCCTTCTAACGTAATAACTGAAAACTGCTTAAAGGAAACACATTTTACTGAGTGTCTGAACAAAGCATTATTTACATTACCCTTGATAATGTCAAAAGGGTGTTCATATATACGTTTCTTAAAAATGTGTTCAGTTTTATCCATGTAAAATGCGGGGCACATTGAACAAACTGCTAAGTACATCACTCCTTTTGTATTATAATTTCCTCTATCGGGAAAGACAGTAGAATGTAATGTATTGTTAAGAGTTAAAGATTAAGTCTCCAAAATGAATCTACATCGGTTACAAGCCTTGCACTTTCTGGTACCTTTCTTTGTAATCATGTGTGCGTGAACTGTCTCAGTTTTTTCTACCATGTTTTTACTATTTCTTGCCTTCTTGTAAAAAACATTTCACCACCCAGGATACATCTAATTTTTTCATCACCGCAAGAATATTCCAGTTTTTGCTGACAATACTTTTGATACCCGCAACCCCTGAGTTGTGTTCTAAAATAAGAGCTTAATTAAAAAATGCAGCATCACTTAACCTATCTCTGTCCATAGAAAATGTTACACCTTCATTACTGAGTGTAGTAGATGGATTTTGCATAGGGTGTATTTGGTGTGGCTTCATCACCAAGCCAGACCCAAAAGACGAGTATATTTTCTACCCCATCCTGCCATAATTTCATTACTAATTTGCTTTACCAATTCACTGAGGTATTCTCCATCAAAAAACATCAGTTCAAATTTTTCCATCACATCTAGGTTGTGTACTGATGATACAGTTGAGGAAGATGAAGCAAGAAGATGAATTTCGGACACATAGATATAAAGAGAAAGTATAACAAGAGGGTTATCTTGCTACTAGAAATTTAAGAAGGACAAAAGGCAAACCCTATTTTTCTGATGGCAGAAATGAGAATGTGACTCAAAAGACACAACCACATGAAGAGAGGAATATAGCTAAATCTACGACATACCTACTTAATTACAATAGTGGCACGCAACAAGTGTGTGAAATAGTGAAGAAAAACTGTAGATCCTTGAAGATGGATGAGGGTATAAAGAACATTGTTGGGGAGACTCCCAGTTCAGTTTTAAGAACAAATGTAATTTGAATTAAATTTTATGCCACAAGAATGGACTAAATCATGGTCTGGCTATTCTAAGGAAGGGACATTTTCTTGCAAGCAGTGCAAGGCGTGTCTCTATATTAATAACAGCAATAATTTTATGCATCCTATTACATCTAAAGCCTATAAGTTACATGCATATGCAGACCGCAACATGAGAAATATAATATATGCAGCACTTTGTCATTGCTACACTGGTCTTTACATAGGCAAGACCAACAGACCCTTTAAGGAAAGGATCCTCTGCCACCTGAGTGACATCAGGCTTGGTAATGAGAATAATGCTTTATCACAGCACATAAGAAAGAATCCTGGACATACATTTTCTTTTTTAGTGCCGGATTTAATATATGAACAGTGAAGGGAGGTGACATATGCAATAAGGCTGAAATGTTAGAGTTAAGGTGTATAATTAACTTAAAAGTAGATAAGCCACCTGGCTTGAACGGAGTAGTCCCCCTTAAACCTGTTTTGAAGGGGGCAGATGCTCCCTAGATGAATGCTGGTTGGTTAGGATTTGTTTTATAAATGAATGCCCTTAATTGGGAATAATTAAGGATCTGATGAAGGTTTAACACCGAAAGTGCTTATCCAGCATTGCTTTGTATCATTTTGTCACACAGTTTTTATTATTTTGTCTTGCTGAGTTGTTTTCTTTTAATAAATCCTTCTTTGTGGTGAAGCGACTCCTGGCTTCCTTAACATCTTACTCATGGGAGACTTTAATTACCCCTCTATAGACTGGGAATCCTTCAAATCTACAGGCATAGAAATTCCTGGACTTAATAAATATAAACACCCTTGACCAAATAGTGAATACACCCATTAGATGCTCCAACATACTAGACCTTGTACTCACAAATATGAGAGAAGGTTACAACTCCCCCAGTGTCCCATCATCCCTTGCAAGGTCTGACCATAAGGCTGTCTCCTTTGAAATCAAAATCAACTCCATAATCCCATTAAAACCAGTAACAGTTAGGAACTATTCTAAGGCAAATTATCTGTTATTAACTGATGGTTTGTCAAAATTCAGTTTCTCTACAATTCCTGGAAACACAACAGCCTATGCCAAATTGCTCTCAGAAACTCTGTACAACCATGTCAATGGCTGCACAAAGGCTACTGTACCTACCAGGAGTAAGCCCAGATCTAGCCCCAGAAACAAACTACCCTGGTGGCATCCCAAATTAAGCAGATTATACAACAAAGGAAAAAATATATATAGGAAAAATCAGGAAGGGTAACTCCCATAAAGATAAAAAGTCTATCATCAAACTAAATAGGCAACTAAGAGGGTTAATTAGCTCAAGCAAAGCTAGGTTTGAAGTTAAGATATCCTCCCAGGTGATAGATGATAATAAGGCCTTTTACAGCTATGTTACAATCCTCAAGGGCAGTACACAGCAATGTGCTGAACTGGTAGCTAATGGTGCCACATTCACTGAGCCTAGTGATATAGTGAACCTGTTAGCAGACAAATTCACTTCCAGCTTTAACCCCTGTAACCTCCAACCATCCCCCCCCCAATAACACTCTCAACCATAACTCCTCCAGCTATAACAAAGGAGCATGTACTGGCTACACTCACAAAAGCCAAGAACACAGCCTCAATGGGCCTCAATAACATCCCAGGATGCCACCTGAATTGTCTGAAATATGACTCAACATGACCCCTGAAGTCATTATTTAACTAAAGTCTTAAACCAGGCTTTGTGCCACATGAATGGAGGACTGCAATGGTCATCTCTCTTCATAAGAGAGGATCTTCAACAGATCCTGGAAACTACAGGCCCATTAGTCTGACTAGTCTTGTTTACAAAGCCATAGAAGGAATTATCAAAAAAGACAAAGGAGACCTCCAGACACTGGATCCACTTAAGTTTGGCTTTGTCAAAGGAAGCTCATGCTTACTGAATCTGGGAGACTTTTTTGAAAAGGTCTCTAAGGCAATAGATGAGGTGAAAACTGTGCAAACTGCCCATCTAGATCTGGCTAAGGCATTTGATACAATACCCCACTTAAGCATTGTCAACAAACTTACAAAACTAGGTATAAGCCCCTTTATAACACTCTGGATAGCTATCTAGCTTACTGATAGGAACCAGGAGATTAGAATTGGTGAGGCCACCTCCACAAAGAGACCGGTCACCAGTGGAGTCAGTCAAGTCTCTGTGCTAGGCCTACTCCTCTTTTGCATCTTCTTCTCAGATGTCAAGGCCAATGACAAAGGCCTCTGGCTAACCAAGTTCTATGATGATTGTAAACTGGGAGCAGTCAATGAATCACCCCAAGATGAGAACACCCTTCAGGAAGATCTAACATAAACCCTTGGTGGAAAAGCAATGGCTTAAAACACAATACCAGGAAATGCATTATAGTACCTTTTGGGAAGTCTGCCACCCAGGTAACTATGTCATGAATAAAACACTCTTAAAAGTTGATTTGCTTGACAGGGATTTGGGAACTCATGTAGATAGTAACCTAGCCTTTAACCAACATGTTTCCAAGGTGGTAAGAAAACCTTTCTATGTTGCTCAACTTATAAGCAAGGGCTTGGGATCTAGGTCTAAAAAGGTAATCATACCACTGTACTTGGCTTTCGTCAGGTCCACCACAGCATACAATGTGCCCTGTGGTATTTACCTGACCAGATGTGTGCAGCAACTAGAACATCCACAAAGGTTCCTTAGAAAAAAGAATACAGGGAGTAAAAACAATGTCCTATGTTGACTGCCTCAAAGCCCTGTCTCTTTACTTAGTATCATACAGACTACTAAGGTGTGATCTTTGCCTGGCATAAAAGACATCTCTGAACCCTGCTTTGATTAATCATTTGCACATCTGCAAAACAAACAGCATTAGAACTACTAAATTAAAAGACCTAATTTTTGCTTGCAACATAAATAGGCCAAGTCAGAGAGACAAATATTTCTCAGAGAATAACCATTATCTGGAACAGGGATGCCCATCCATGTGAAGCACAATTTCTCCCTGCTCCTATACAAGTGCACTTGGACCAATGGATGGGTAATTGTAAATTCACCTGTGGCCTGGCTCCTATGTCTTTGTTGGATAAAGGCAGGCAGTAAATCCATCCATCCATCCATCCATCCATCTATCCATCCATCCACAATCCCTTTTTACCATTTTTTTACAAGGGGTAGGGGTGTCATCTAGAGCCAAGGTTTACATCTCTGAGTGGCTAGCCCTGATGTGGTTGTTCTTCCACACCACACACGCATACGCACACTCACCTCTTTGGTCAATTTAGAATGCCCAATCCACCTACTGCATGTCTTTGGAATGTGGGGAAACCAGAGCACATGAAGAAAACCCATACAAATACAGACAGAACATGCAGACTCTGCACAGAAGACTCCCCAGCCGAGAATCAAACCAGGGAACTTCTTGCTGTGAGGCAGCAATGCTACCAGTGTGTCACTGTGCCACCCTCCATTACCCCCTAAAAATCAAATATAAATCAAATTTGGGGGTCACATTTGGGTTGCACGACTAGGCTGTTAAGGGCCCTAGTGGTCGTTAGCTTAGTATACACCTGTAAACCATAATACATTTGCTAAGTAATGGGGACTCAATTTTGATCCCATTGAAAAAGCTCTTTCATTTCAGATAATGTTTCAGAAACAGAAAGGTCTAATGGAGGGAAATCTGAAGCAACATTTCCATAAGAATCAGAATCGTTAAAAAGAAAAGTAAATTCTGATGCTCATTATTCACCTGCAATTACTACTCTTCTGACTGAATTTTAGAGTAAACAAAATGAATAAACCCTTTTCTTTTTTTCAAAGCAGAGGAAATAGGAGCAAAAAAAGCAGAAATTAACTGCTTAGCAAATATTCCCTGTTCATTGAAATATAAAAAGGAGAACCCACATGTTTTTTTTTTCTTTTCCTGGGAGATTCCCTGGAAAAAGACTGACCCCCTAGCAGGTACACTCTCCTGGGATCCAGACTCCTTTTCCCAACTATTAGAGCATTTATATCACATTATCGAAAGATGAAAATAGCGAACGCTATTTGATTGGCCCCAAAACATCTAAGCATGAAAATATCGAACATTCAGAACAGCAAATTTTTTCCAATGGAAAAAATTCGCTGCTCCGAAACACACAGACACAACACAAGCACATCAAACAAACAGCAACCACACACATACACTTAAATTCCTACATCTAACGCTACACTAAACTAAACATACACTACTATCTACCCACTTACCTTAACCCAAACCCTAACCCTAAGGTCCGTCACTATCGCACACTCACCTAACCCGCTCCCTAACCCTAACTCACTTAAACCGCCCCTAACCCTAAAGTCTGTCAATATCGCACACACGTCTAACCTGCGCCCTAACCCTAACTCAGTTAACCCGCCCCTAACCCTAACGAACAAACAATCGCACACTTACCTGAACCCAACCCGTAACTTTCCACCACAGTGCTAAGAATAGCGAAGCCACAGAAATGGCCAACCAAATTATTTCCCGAGGAAAGAATTCGCTGTTCTGCAGCTTAGCTGTTCTTAGCGTTCACTGAAGTGTTCGATATCAGAACATCCGAAGTTTTAATACTTCAATGTTCTGATATAGACCCCTATTAGACAAAAATGTGCCCCTTCCCCTCAGACTGACAGAAGTGGTTCCCCTTGTCCACAGAGGGCACCCCTACAACTGCAGACAACATCATCTATCCCCCGGTCTTTAGTGGCTGTAGCTACCACACCAGAAGGACGAGGGGAAAAGATGAGTGGTCTCAGAAACCAAGATTTGATCCAGCAGTGGATAAAGCACAACTGATACCTGGTTTTGACTTTTTTTACCAAGATAGACAGCTTGCATTTTGGAAGTTTTACTCTCGTGCAAGAAAATGATCTCTGATTTAATTTTGATAAACTAACTTTTAAGGTCCCTCTCTCTAGGTGGGAAGGAATTAAAATCCCTAACATTAACAGAACATGAATTAACCATATAAATGATAGTAATAATAACAGCTATGAACACACTACACGAAGCAGTATGATGCACAGAAGTCTATGCAGCCAGTTATACTCTGCAAGTTCAAAATGTTTGCGCTCTCATTTTGTATGGATGTCTGTCAGCATAAACCAGTGTATCCCATCTCTAAGCTGAACTCATTGCTAATGAACTTAGCAAAACTTCTTTCAGTTACATACCATGAATACAACTTCCTTCTTTAGGGTAAGCTACAACCAGATAATTACATTTAAACCATGTGACTTTATCTTTTGATCATTTTAGATAGTCTGTTTTTTTTTTCTGGTCATGCTATTGATTAACATACTTTAATTCCCCATAGCCATAGTGTCCTAAGGTGGCATCTGCCTATCATCCAATGAGTGTGACTTTTCAACAGGGTCAAGCTAATGGGTCTTCAGATCTGCCAAAACCTCAGTCTGGTTTCTTGTCTGCACTTCTTATAGGAAAAGTTACATTGGAGGAGTCTTCCCAGACAGAAGATGCACCCAGCCATCTTGGCTCTGACAGCTGCCAGTGTCAGTAAAATTGAACAAATATGGATTACTTTTTTTGCATACTTGTTTGGCTTCTCTGCAGCTGACTGACAGCTGCTTACAGTGTTTCTCATCATCCATTGGGTCTACTGAACCCACATGTTCTTTCCCCAACTTACTCCATTATGTTTGCAGCCACTGAGGAGATCAAGGCATGCTGGGGGCAATGTCACATCGCTCTCAAGTGAGTATTTTCCCACTAGAGTCTTACCCCTCTCTCTGCACATATATATACAGTCCAAGAGGTTGGTGGTTAATGGTCATTATAACATACTGTACACACTTCCACTTAGCCAAACCCCTGCTCCCCTCCCAAAAAACACCCTTTGCACATCCCAAGTCTCCATTAATGATCAACAGGGGCAGTGGATCTGAGCATGTTCCCCTTCCCGGTCCCTCTTCTCAGGATATGTGAGCTGACATACGATATAAGGTCTGAATGGCTGGGAAAGACCATTAACAATATAAGATGTTATACTTAACATATTTTTCCTAAAAAAGATGGCCTTTATTACTTTTTTCTCACTGTGTAGTTCAGATTTGCAACTTAGAACTTTAATGTCAACCCCTTTAGATTACAGAGAATAATGGAAAATGAATCAGTGAATAAGTTTTAGCTGTTCTGTAAAAACGGAGCCCACAGTTCAGTATATGGCTCTGATAAAAAAAAATCCAAGATCAAGGATGTATCCTTGCAATCAATTTTGTTTGATACAGGAAAAAAAAAAGTAAACTTTCTGACCACAAATTACATCTCCTGTTCTGTAGTAGCTCTGGGGACAACAACTTGTTCCCACTCAAAATCCCCCCTGAGAAAATTTTTAATCTTGCTTCCAACTCTTCCCTGCAAAGGAAAAGACTTTGCAGTCAACTTCACTGAATTATTAATGAAAACCAGAAAATATCTTTAAAAAAGGAAAGGAATATTTCAGAAATAAAAACTTTTACCACAGAAACTATAAACATGATGACTTCGATGGAAAAACAATAAAAGATGAAAAAAATTGTTGTACAGGGTAGCGGGATGGAAACTTGACTATCAAGCAAGAATCCACGTAAGATGTAAAGGAGGGAATGAGAATCACTGCCAAGTGTCAGCGTGTCACCCACCGGGGTTGGGAAGGTATAGTTTATTTCTACAGTCAAGGCAGTATTTGGTAGCTGAGAAATAACTCTTAAGTTACCGGAGAACATTATTTTTCTTGTCAATAAGTGTACACAAATGGCTCCACCTTGTGGTGATGCACATGGCATCATGTGTGCTCTATCCAGTTAGGCTTCCTTTCACTCTGCACACAAAAAGCCTTTGCAGTTGTCAGGGTGGCCTAACACTGGGATTTCATCTTTGTCCTCTTGCACTCAAAGTTTCACCTACTTATAGAGAGGTTTTGATCAGAAGGGCAAGTCAGACAGGTGTACGAAAAAAGTTGCAGCAGAATATCAGTAAGGGACTCCAGGATACAGGCAACAAAAATAAAGATACTGATGATAATGATGCTGATGATAACAATGATCTTCAGCTTCTTTTGGCTGTTCCTGTTAGGGGTCGCCACAGCGGATAATCTGTTTCCATTTTTTCCTGTCTTCTGCATCTTGCTCTGTCACACCAACCACCTGCATGTCCTCTCTCAACACATCCATAAACCTTATCTTAGGCCTTCCACTTTTCCTGTTACCTGGTAGCTTCATCCTTAGCATCTTTTTCCCAATATACTCAGCATCCCTCCTCATCACATGTCCAAACCAACGTAATCTTTCCTCTCTGGCTTTGTCTCCAAACCTTCCAACCTGGGCTGACCCTCTAATATACTTATTCCTAATCCTGTCCACCATCATCACACCCAGTGCAAATCTTAACATCTTTAACTCTGCCACATCCAGCTCAAACACCTGCCTTTTTGTCAGTGCCACTGTCTCCAACCCATATAACATAGCTGGTCTCACTACCCTCTTGTAGACCTTCCCTTTCACTCTTACTGGTACTCGTCTGTCACAAATCACTCCTGACACTCTTCTCCATCCACTGCATCCTGCCTGTACTCTCTTCTTCACCTCTCTTCCACACTCACCGTTACTCTGAACTACTGATCCCAAGTATTTAAACTCATCCACCTTTGCCACCTGTACTCCTTGTATCCTTACCATTCCTCTATCCTCCCTCTCATTCACACACATATATTATGTCTTAGTCCTGCAGACCTTCATTCCTCTTCTCTCTAGAGCATATCTCTATCCCTCCAGGGTCTCCTCCACCTGTTCCCTACTCTCACTACAGATCACAATGTCATCTGCAAACATCATAGTCCACGGGGATTCCTGTCTGACCTCGTCTGTCAACCTGTCCATCACCATTGCAAAAAAGAAAGGGCTCAGAGCTGATCCTTGATGTAACCCCACCTCCAACTTAAACGCATCTGTCACTCCCACCGCAGACCTCACCGCTGTCACACTACCCTCGTACATAATAATGATAATAACAATAAATCCTTTTTCAAAAATGATTTTCAACAAATGCTCATAATTCTGCCAACAAAAAGACACTGGGACAAAGTCATGATATAATAATACCTTTTATTGGATTAACATAGGATTTGCAATTACTCAAGATTTCAGGCTGGTTGTCTAAAAAGGGAAATAATATAATTTATTTCCAACTTGCTAAAAAAAAAAAAAATTTGAAAAAATGCCAGTGTGGAAAAAAATGTGCAGTTCGAGTGTTTAGTATGACTTTACATCTCAGATAGAGAGTGAGGGTGTGTGTGTGTGTGTGTGTGTGTGTGTGTGTGTGTGTGTGTGTGTGTGTGTGTGTGTGTGTGTGTGTGTGTGTGCGCGCGAGCATGTGACATACTATGTGAGTCTGAAACTGTTGAAAACCAGGGCATGCCCTGCTATAAAAATCAAGTTTTTCCTTCCGCATTAGAATCAATGCTCATTTACCAGAGAAGATAATAGTTCAGAGAAACTGCTCTGATATTTAACGAGGAAATAAATCACACTACAAGAGATATATATGGAGATTAGTTCCATCCAGACAAGGAAAACAATAAGTCATAAATTGTAATTTGTCAGCCTATCTAAACAATAAATCTTTGTGAGATAGATACTTTAGTTAACAGAATATATGAATTTGCAATAATGTCCATTATTCATGCTGATGAGAAAGGCAGGGTCTACCAAGAGAAAAAGATATAGGGTTACAATGTATGGATGTTGTATGCATTAGTACACTATACAGGCTGTGGTTTAATTAATTGAAAGAAAAAAAAATAGAGACAGAGAGAGAAGAAAAAAATGTTATGTCAGTTAAAGGTTCTGACAGACACTTCTGAAGTACAGCAATACTGGTCAAAGTTTTGTTACAGTATTAAAATTGTCTGAACATTAAGGCCTTGCTGACTGTTATGTTTAAGGTCAGTAGTGTTTTAACTAGAATGTTACCTAATGTGAAAATAGCAACGCTGTCATGAATAAAATACAAGTGCAAAAACACAAACCTGGGCTCTTTAGTCAACTTACTTTGTGTTTAGTGCCTGTATAAATTCTGCACAACTGGATGTCTCTTGGCATATTTCTACAAAGCTCAGCAATGCCTAGCATCCTTACCTGTGCCTCAGAAGTGCTTGTCTTAAATCTGATGTCATTCAGCCAAAGCTAAGTGCTTTTATTCAATAATCACACTTTTATAAGCTGTCTAAAGTACTCTGCTGTTGATATCTTGAATTGCTTATTGTCTCTCCTTTGCATTTCCTCTCCTTGTTTTTTTTTTTTTTTTTTTGTGGTTGCATTGCACTTGGACCACTCTTTTATTGTGTTTTTACATTAAGAGGACTGGGATTATTCATCTAGTGGCAGTGGGTGTTTGACTAGTCTACCTGAATTAGGCAAAACACAAAAAAGGGCTGCAAATGTAGTTGTTTTATAGGGCAGAGGGCTCAGTTATCAGCTTACTGTATTTTCAGTGTTGGTATTAATTTGGTGCACTTGCACATAGCTCACCACATCAGTGTCCTGTAGAGATGCAAACAACTACAAGCAAATTTTCCCTATAGAACTGCCCATAAAGTGGTACCCTGTACAGCAAATACCTTGCACTCTGACTTGACTGCACTGGAGTGGTGATACCATTAAATTTAGCAGAAGTTAGTATTTTATAACCTAGCCTGCCTCCAAACCCCTCTTCCCCCTAAAAAAGCATCCTTAATTGCCTTCTGTTAACCTCACCCGCCACAACCTTGTAGCTTGCCAACTGGAAGACCAGACAACATGGATTTTTAATTTTATAATTTCTCTGCAGCCAGTTTGGTGGATATGGGTACCTTGTGCAAATGTAGCAACTCTCATGTTTACTGACAACCACTTAATACTTAAACTAACACATACAGTATGCTAGGGGTTTACATATACAACGTCACTGGAGGCTAAAGTCTCACATATAACCAGACATCAGGTTGTCAAAACCACACACAGCACATAACACACACATAAACCAACATATGCTGAGGCACTTTAAAGCAATCTTCCTAAACAACAAAGACTCCTAGACCTTCCATCAGGAAAGAATATCTTCAGTAAACCCAATAAATACTCAACAAAGGCAACACCTAACAACACACATACAGCTATATTCAATGTAGCCCAAAATACAAAGCCCATAAGGGTAAGCAAACACACTTCCTGGGACTTTAGTCATAGGGGACTCCATTGTGAGACATACTGATGTTCCTCTAACCAGGTTGACAAGGAGAAGAAAACAGTTAGTTGTATATCTGGAGTCAAGATCCACCAAATTACACATGCACTTAAGTCACTCCACCACATGTACTAGTACAATTTCATCACAGTCCATGTAGGTGTAAATGACCTCAGATATACCTCCTTAGATTATATGAAGAGAGATATTACAGATTTCTCTGAATATGTGTCTTAGGCTGGTATGAGCCTAGCACTGAGCAGCATGTTACCTTAACCAAGACAGATTCCTCAATACAAACAAAAGATTATTGATTTTTAACAATTGGCTGAGTTTCTGATGTCCTTCTAAGGGGATTCAGTATTTATCAGCATGGGAAGGCATGGTTAACAGGCTATGCTGCTTTGCCAAGGATGGTCTGCACCTGTCCCCAATCTAGGCTTTTGGATGCTGGCTAAAACTTTATCCTCTCACACAGAGCTTTTTTAAGTAATGCCAAGCTGACAAACCTACTGACATAGCAAAACCAACTCAAGGTGGAGGTGACAAACCTACTGAAACAGCAAAATCAACTGAAGGTGGAGGTGTCTTGATATACATCAATGAAAAGCATACCTCTATGTTGTTTAAACAGGATAAAGTGCTGGCTGAACTTTATCCATATACTGATCTACACAGATACAATCCTGTACCATATCCTAGCAAGCCATACATCACCCTCTATGTTCCAGGAAACTCATAGAACATACTTAGACATACAGGAAGCACTCAGCATCCAATCTAACACTTTACTCATGGGGGACTTTAACTGTCACTCAATAGACTGGGAATCCTACATGGCCTCAACTCTGCAGGCAAGCTTCCTGGACTGTTAACTTCAAAAACAAACCACCCTGGTGGCATCACAAATTAAACATGCTATACAACAAAAGGAAAAACTCATGGCTAAAATCAGGAAGTGCAACTTCTATATCAAATTAAAAAGACAATTAAGAGGGCTAATTATGTCCAATAAAATCAATTTTGAGGTCAAGATAGTGTCCCAAGCAAAAGACAACCATAATGCCCTCTTCAGCTGTGTCAGAAACCTCAAAGGCAGCACACAGCAGTGTGTTGAACTGGTGGCTAATAAAGCCTCATTTACTGAGCTGGCCAATATAATAAATCTGACGGCTGACAAATTCACTTCCAACTTTACCCCCCGCCACTGGTCAGGAAATACCTTCAAACATAACCCCACCAACTACAAATAGACAGCATGTCCTGGCTGCACTCTGTAAGGCCAAGAACACAGTCTTAATGGGCCCTGATATTATCGCAGGATGCCTCCTGAATAGTCCAAAATATGACCTATCAGGGTCACTGGAGTTACGATTTAACTGCAATATCAAAACAAGCTTTGTGTCATGAGAATAAGGACTGCAACGGCCAACCTTCTTCATACGAGTGGACCATCAATGGATCCTGGAACTACAGATCTATTAGTTTGACTATTCTTTTATGCAAAGCTATGAAAAGAATTATCATGGAAATGATCAGTGATGACATAAGAGACCTTCAAACAGTGGATCCATCCCAGTTTGGCTTTGTTAAAGGAAGGTCATGCCTACTGAACCAGGTGTAATTCTTTGAGAAGGTCACCAAGGCAGCAGATGAGGGTAAAATGGTGCATATTGCCTACTTTAACCTAGCTAAGGCATTTGATATAATGCCCAGCTCAGGCATAGTCATCAAACTTATGGAATTATGCATAAATCCCTATATAATGAGCTGGATAATCAGCTGGCTCACAAACCGGGCCCAGGAAATTAAGACTGGTGAGATCATCTCCACAAATAGGCCTGTCAGCAGTGGAGTACCTCAGGGCTCTGTGCTGGGCCCATCCCTCTTAGGTATCTACTTCTCAGAAGTCAAGGCTAATGTCAAAGGCCTCTGGCTGGCAAAGTCTGTAGATGATTGGAAAGTGGGAGCAGTCATACAATCCCCCCAAGATGCAAACATCTTACAAGAGGGTCTAACACAGATGAATAACTGGTGCCAAAGTTATGGCTTAAAACTCAATGCCAAGAAATACATTACAGTACATTTTGGGAAGTCAGCCACCTGGAGAAACTATGTCATCGATAAAACACCCCTAAGAGTTTACCCACTAGTCAGGAATTTGAGAAGACATGTAGACAGTAATCTGGCCTTCAACCACCATTTGTCCAAGGTAGTAAGGAAATCCTTCTATGCTTCTCAACTCAGAAGTAAGGGCATGACATGTAGATCCAGGGAAGTCACTGTACCTCAGACCCATCATTGAAAATAATTCCCTACTTTGGTATGTTCCTGATCAGACATATGCAGCAACTGGAACACCAGCAAAGGTTACTTACCCAAAAGAATACTGGGCATAAACACAATGTTCTGCGTGGATCACCTCACAGCTCTGTCACTATACTCAGTCTCCTACAGACTACTGAGAGGCAATGTATGTCTGGCATACACGGCATCCCTGGACTCACTCTGATAAACTGTTTGCACATCCACAAAACAAAGAACATTAGAACTACTAGCTCTGAAGACCTAACTTTTGTTTGCATAAATAGAACATGTTGGAGAGACAGGTATGTTTCTCAGAGAATTCCCATTCTCTAGAATAAGCTCACCATCCAGGTGAAACAAGGTCTCTATTTAAGTGTAACTTGGACCAGTGGATGGAAAATTAAAAATTCACATCTGGTCTGGAGCCTATGCCTAAGAAGAGAGGAATAAGTACATCATGTCATAACCAACAATCATTGCCTATATAAATGTTTAAACCTATAAATTTTGGGACACATTTGGGTTGCAAGGCTAGGCTTATAAAGGCCCTAGTGGTTGTTAGCCTGGTATATACCTATGAACCCTAGTAATCTTAACTTCCTGAGATAGCTAGCAGTTTGAATCAAAGGTAAATTCATCATAAGATCATACATTACCAGACAAAGTAACATTTGTTGCTCTTCAATACACCTTATTTGTATCTACTGTTAGTTGCCCAAGGGAAAAGTTCTTAGGTGCTCTAGTATCTCATAAAACTAATATCCAGGTTCAAAAAAAGTTCTTAGGTTCATAGGTTGGTACTAGGCTATCGGCCCTAGAGCCTATACAAGCCTTGCCATAACAATTCCCTGGCTATTTCTTCCCACAATATTTACTTCCCTGGACCCCTGTCTAGCAGGGCGACTGACGTGATCCCCGGGGTGAATTCCCTCTCTCCCAGCCAATCGTCAAGGTTCCTTTTGAAGAGGGCCAAAGAGGTGCTCTGCTTAACATGTATGGGCAGTCTGTTCCAGAGTATGGGGAGTCTTAGGGTCAGGAACCTATCCCTCCAGCATGTTTTGTTCATTGTGGTGACAAGGTTTAGATCCCTGGAACTTGTGGCTCTGAGGGATTGGGATTTCTTTAAGTGAAGCATGTCCAGCAGCTCTGGGTTTGACATGGCCTTGTATGTTAAGCAGGGATCACCTCTGCATAGCTATATTGAAGGTTTTTGAAAAAGTGTGAATCATCAAATCCTGAATGTACAAACACAAACCCATTACAACCCTTTTCCCTTTGAAAGAATGCAAATAAAGTCCTTGAAATCCAACCACTATACAATAACAAAAAAGGCAGACAAAGGGTCTTCAGTGGGGTCTACTTCAAATGCTCGAAGTTGCAGAACATCGAACCACACATCACTGAGGATGAGATGATTGATGTTCTACAAAATCTAACATAAACGTAGACTAAATTAAAAAAGATAAAAACTATGCTTGTAAGTTTTTGCAGGGGGGGTGGCAAAGCCTCCTGCACTCCCTACACCCCCTGCTACTTAAATATACCAACTCTGGGATTGCACTACACTGAAGAGAATGGTAAATTACCCATTCCGTGCCATTCTCTTCAATGTAGTGCAACGTCGGAGTTGGTATATTTTAGTAGCAGAAGGTGTGGGGGGTGCAGGGGGGCTTACCCCTCTGCAAAAACATGAAATAAGAAGTTTTCACGTTTTAGTTTTTTTTTTTTTTTTTTTTGGAGTTCGATGTTACAGAACTTCGATCCTCTGGTCCTCGATGATCAGAGGTTCGATGTTTTGCAATTTCGATACTCTGAAGGGGACCCCTTCAGTGGTTGTCCTGAACTGTGCCGACTAAATTGCTGAACCTGCACAAGTCCCCTATTTACACTTAGATCTGAAACTGTTGCATTGTATTTTTATATTTATTTATGTAGTGACATGTGGCTACCAGGATAGTCCAACTGAGTAGGTACCCATTTTCAGCACAGGCCCGAGGTGAAAAGCTCCAAAATATTACAAAAAACATTTTAAGAACTATAATTTTACAATATTCTTCTACAATTATACCAAATTAGACATAATGTAAAACCATTTGTTAAAAATAAATACAACTTATATGATGCCGATTTAAAATTTACAGAAAATTTAGACAGCTTATAGAGAAATTAAAGGTACGATTAAGGAGGTGTAAGGAATGAATATGTACTTGTTCAAATTTAGGGATACTGTTTATCCTGGGGTTGAACAAGAACAAAGTCAGATTTTAGCCATGAAATCCTTCAAAATGGTTTTAAAGGTCTGGAGGGAGGGTACTGACCTGATGGATACAAGTAAGGAGTTCCAGGCCTTAGCAACATGGTACGAGAACAGACCATGCTCAGCAGATCTGATAGGCTTGTGGACAGAGAGGAGTTTTTGGTCACTGGATCATAATGACTGAGTGGGAACATAAATGAATAGAATGGTATTTAATGCTGGACAAGCAAATGGATGCTGGATACATTTATAGATGGTGAGAAGCTATGTATATCTTAGTTGATGGGGTGGCTTTAACCAATATTAGCTTTTACAGTGATGGGTTCTGAAAGGGGTATTTGCTGCAAATTTAGCCACTTTATAACAGCAATGTTCAAGTTTTGGTTTTTGTGATGCCTAAAGGTTGGTAAAAATGGGACAGCCATAAAGTAGTGAGGGGAGGAGGGAGGTAAGCAGTGGCAAGTGTACTTTTAGTTGTGTTGGTGAGAACTTATTTGCACACTTTAGACTACTTGTACGTATTATTCTTATATTTGCTAAATTACTGTTAAAATAACTGTCTTTGTTCCATTTTCTTGTACTACCCACTTTACACTGTATTAATTTACTGTTATACTGTAGTAGCTACAGTTTGCTATTTTGTTCTAATGATCTTTACAGGGTTTTTCTCTCCTGAACTCTGCTGAAAGGGGATTTCAGCCAGACTCTCCAGGTTAACAAATGTAAGAAAACCATATAAACAAAAAGAGTGATGGATTGTCTTAGATATGAAACTGAAGAATCTACCATGAGGTTGCTAATGAGATCCTGGTAGTCGCACAAAGTTTGACGACGGGTATTAGCTTTCAGCCATTGTGCAGGATGCATAAAAAATTAGTTACTCTTACTAGCCAAGGAATGATCTTTGCATATCATTATCAGCCATAACCCATTCAACGAGATCAAGGATGAATGCAGTACAACACAGACAACTTACAGAAACCAATCAACCAAAAAGTTTCAGGGAACTGGGAGTAAAGTGGAATACCCAGAGAAAACTCATGCAGGTATGGGAAGAACATGCAAACAGTAGAGAGTAGCAGAAATTCAAGAACAAGGACTCTAAAGTTGTCAGTCGGCAACACTAAGTGGCCACAACTGAGAATGAGGTTCCATGAACTTATCATTGGATAGATAGCCTAGGGTTAAATCTCCCATGTAAAAGGATTGTAACTCTTTGCAGAGGATAAATCACCTTAAGAATTCCATCCACATATCATTTTCACTTTTGACGGCTTTATCAAACGTATTTGGCAGGCAAAGGAAAAAGACCAACCATCACAACAGCAACTGTCACCAAATTTATCCCTCATAAAAGCACTCAGAAAATGATGAAGAAGGACATCCCTTGGTAGTCGTATAGGACTGTAGGGGAAAGAACAAGAACTTAAATGTGAAGTCACGTTCAGACAATTTAGGTCAATTACCAAAGTCTCTGGACAAACCTAAAACACCTGCATTTAAAAGGTCATCTAACTTTGAAAGGGCTGATAATGAGGTACCCACAATGATGGTTCTATAAAACTACTACACATCTCTGTGCATACTTGCTAATAAACTAGCAAGAAATTAATACATCAAACGGCAGGAACTGGAAGAAGGATGTTATCAGAAGAGAACTTTTAGAAGAAAAGTTAGTAAATTGTGGTGTGCCATATGGCCAAGTGTTGGCATTAGTAATATTTAGTATACCTGCATGAAATACTCCACTGAGTTTTGAAATGAACATCTGACTGCACATAGACTTGCATGATATTTATGAATAAGGACAGTCTTCAAATAATTTTGCAGTGGCTTGTAGTTTGGGGTTGACAAACAGCAGAAGGCATTTAATGTAAAAAAGAAAAGAAAAAAGTACAAAATTATCAAAGGATATACACACAACAGTGGTCAGATAAGCCTAAGCAGCATAATGTGGAAAAAGATTTGAAATCAATAAACTTCAATAAGTTGAATCATAACACAATGTAAGAGGGTGATGGGAAACTCTAAAGCGAAGGTGAAGAACGGATCCTTTTACTGTATTGGAAGCTAATAAGATTGCTTGTGAGTACAGGATACATTTCTGGAGGACAACTTAACCTCAAACTCACCTAACCACACCCCCTTCCACACTGCTAACTTCCCCTACCTTAGACCATAGGACATTTGCTTCCCAAAACTCACCTAACTGCAACCTCTCTAATACACAGAGACAACTTCACCCACGTTACCTTTCAAACAGTTTCTATAACTTTCATAAAAAAGACCTTGTTCCTCAGCTGACAACCTTCCCCCAGAAATCTAGCTGCAGATGCAATAGCATACCCAAACAGCATTCTTAATAGATCAACAACAGAATCCTGTGACCCTAACTTGTGGAAAATGGCCCACATTATCCTCTTACATAAAATAGGTAATTCCAAAGACATTAGAAATTTCCATCCCATAGCCATTCTGTCTCCACCTTCTAAAATCCTTGAAAGATGTATACATCAACAATTTCTCCACTATCTCTTACAAAATAAGCCAATCACCAATATCAAACATGGATTCTGGCCAGACCACAACACCTCCACTGCATTACTATCATTTACAGACATGGTCAATAAAGCTCACAACTCTAATAAAATTACATCTGCAGTCTTTCTAGATCTACCAAAATCCTTTGACATGGTCTCTCACAGTAAACTCCTCAATCAGCTACCCATCCTGGGTCTATCATCTCCATCTATTCAATTGTTCTCTAGCTACCTTGTCAACAGGCAACAAGCTGTAAAATGGCAAGAATCCATCTCTGCATATCTTCCCACTTGGATAACCAAACTGCATTATTTGTTTTTAGTCTCTTCCTTCTAGAAGGTGCAGGGCTATTAAGGAAAGCTGTACTGCATTCAATTATTGTGTCATCTAAAGGGAGTATTTTTAGGATATTCCATTTAATAGATGATAGGGTAGCAATGAAGATTTCTGGGTTAAACTTGGACAGGTTATTTGTTGTTTCATAAACATGCTGTTTAAATTGATGTGTAAGATGCCTTGTTTTTTTTATTTCTCCATGTTGTTTGGGTTTCTAATACCATGATGGGAATGTATTCCATTCCTAAGTCAAAGTACGATTAAAGTTCATGAAATTAGTATTGTTTCAATCTTTGATGTCAGCCAGAAGTGTTCTTT
Source organism: Protopterus annectens (assembly GCF_019279795.1). Taxonomy (NCBI): domain Eukaryota; kingdom Metazoa; phylum Chordata; order Ceratodontiformes; family Protopteridae; genus Protopterus; species Protopterus annectens. The sequence continues at coordinate 534,676,669 of NC_056746.1, forward strand.
GCAGCACCCACAATGTGCCCAGTAATGACTCCTGCAATTCATATGGAGTTACATGTATTGATAACACATCTAAATACGATTGTAGATTCTTTTTTATAAGACCCGTTGCTCCTACTACTATTGCAACTGTCTGGGTATCTTCTGCCTGCAAATCCTGATATTTTATGACTTTGTCTCTCTCTCTACGCAAGACACTGTAGTGACTGAGTGTGGCAATTTCAATGATCAATGCTACTTTTGTCTTCTTTTCATGGACCACTATATCTGTTTTTCTAGCATCTATCTTTTGAACTGTTGGTAATGCGTGATCCCATGCAGTGTAGACTTCATCATTTTCTATGATGCTTTGTGGATCATGTTTCCAGTGTTTTTCAGCCACTTCAATACCATAATGTTTGCACAATCCCATTAGTATGTCAGAACCAGCAACAAGGTGTGCAACTGTTTCCAATTCTGTTTTACAAAACCTACATTTGTCTGTTTCTCCTACATGTTCAATGGACTTTGTAAACCAACGTGTATGTAGCCCACTATCTTGGGCCGCCAATATTAACCTTCTTCTTGGTTTGAACTGGCCTATCCTTAACCATTCCTGCATTCGATCCTGATCAACATAAGGTTCTTCCAAAAATTTTATATACTTGCAACTGTACTTATAAATTTTCCAGATTTCTTGCCTTCTCATCTTCAACTTATATTCTTTCTTTTGTTTTTTTTGGCACATTCAGTTGCTGCCTGATTTTTATCTACTTCTAGTTCAATTTCCATTCCTGCTTGACACTGATATGCTTCTACTAGATTAAGCAGAGAAGTCATCTTAGATTTATTATCCTCATGTTTCAAAACATTCACTAAGTTTGGGTCTTGTGAGGTCAACAGATATGTGTACAGTCCCATGATTGCAGATCTATACCATCAAGGCCTGTCCCCTCCTTCAGAACGGGGAATATATAACCCTGGTATGCACTGATTTTTATAACACAATTTGTGAGAATGAAGCATCCTTCTTGTTTTCCTGTCTAATCTATCCAACGCATTTTGGGGCCAGTCAGTCACTCCAAAACTGTAAGTTAGAACAGGAAGAGTAAATTGGTTTATAGCTTGAATTTTGTTCCTAGATGTCATCGCTGTTTTCAGGATTAATTTAAGTCTTCTAAAGTATTCCTTACTATGTTTTATTTGCATTTGTTCATGTTTTATTGTTGATCCTTCATCAATTCCCAAATATTTATACACTCCCTCTTGCTCAAGTTCTTTTATATCACATTTTTGTCACAAACTGATGTTTTCTTGGTGCTGCAGTTTTCCTGCTTTAAAGGTTGCTTTGGCACATTTATCAAGACCAAATGACATTCTTGTATCATCTGAAAAAGTTTTGACAACTTGCAGTTGTGCTTTCAGTTCCTCGTCTAATGAGCTATACAGTTTTAAATCATTGACAAAGAGAAGATGAGAAGTCTTTACACTTTGTTGTTTTCTAGGAGCTGAATTATAACCATGGCCTAACCTCTTGCCTATGTCTTGTTGTATAGATTGGAAGAGGGTCAGTGAGACAGTCTAACATTGTACCTGTAGTAAATTTGCTAGGGTCTGATACTAGTATCCAGTCTAATAACGAATTTGGTGTCTTGCTATAATATGTGGGGCTATTAATTAGTTTTGCGAAACTGCATAAATGCAGCCTAGATGTAAGGGAGTTAGAGGTTATGTCCAACTGATATTGACATCACCTAGTAGTACAGGGCAGTCCCCGGGTTAATATAAGGCGAAGATCCATTTTTTAGTCTGTCCTTAAGTCAAATTTGTATGCAAGTCGAAACACATACATAATGGTTCTTAAATGTCACTTAGTCAAATGTTTGCCTCAGTTTAGTATTTATTTTACTTTTCTTTGCATAGAAAACACTTTCAAAACACTTCCAAATAAAAAAAAATTGTAAACATAATACTGTATACTGCAGTAGTAACAATAATACTGTAAAGTACTGTGTAATAACACGACAGTAGCTATGTGTTCACACACTACAGTACAGTACTGTACATACTGAAAAAACATTAAAGAAACAGTTCTTTAAACAGTTCAAATGGAAAAAAAAGAAAAACGGTAACAATTACTGTAAAGGTTAACACTCATTTGTGAGTTAACATTATGATAAATATTAAATGGATGATCCAGAAAATGATGGACTTCTTGTTGGACAGAATGGACCTGGTGGTGCTGAGTCAGGGTTTGATTCTGCTGCTGGACAGAGGGTGTTTACTACTGGAATCAGTTTCATGAAGTAGGCATCAAGGGAGGTTTGTACAGAGCTTTTCTTTTTCTGGTCATAAATGGCCTTATAGCAGCTGAGGCCTTCAGTAACTATATAGTAAACTTGGGTGAACCTCTCTGTATTAGGATCTTGGTCCTCTAACTTTGCCATTCCTGCTTCAATGAGACGAAAGTCTTCAGCTAACTCTTGTTGAAAACTTTTTTGATTCTGGAGTTTCTAAGTCCCTGTTTTCTTCCTCAAATGCTATTGTCTGTTGCTCCATTTTCATAAAGTCTTTACTGGTGAGTTCTTTGCCATGGGAGTCAAGTAACTCTATGACATCCGTGTCAGTGATGTCTAACTGCAGTTGATTACCAATATCAACCACAGCTTGCCTGGCTTCAGCAATGTCATCATCTGCAGAAGCCTGTAAAGCAGGCACAAATTGTGGGTGCAATTTGCTCCACACTCCTTTCATATTTGCTTTACTTCATCTTATGAATCGGCAATAGTTTGATGGCATCATAAATGTTATAATTCTTTCAGAACTCCCTTAAGGCAATCGTTTTGTCCTGGGTAGCCCTGACTGCTTGTGAGAAGGTCTGCCGTAGACAATAGGCTTTAAATGAGGCTATTAATCCCTGATCCATTGGCTGAAGTAGTGATGTGGTGTGGGGGGTAAAATGCGACCTTTACATTGGAGTGCAAGTCATCTAACCTGTTTGGATGTCCAGGTGCATTGTCAAGTAGAAGGAGAATTTTGAAATGAATGTTTTTGGTCAAGCAGTACCTTTGAACAGCAGGAAAGAAATGGTTCCAAAACCAGTCTTCAAAGATGGCAATTGTAACCCAAAGCCTTTGCATCTGCCTTCCAAATAACAGCAAGAGATGCCTTAACTACATGTTGTAAGGCTCTCGGATTTAAGGCGCAATACACACGCAAGGTCTTCAACTTAAAATCACCAGAAGCGTTACCCTCAAACAATAACATTAGCCTATCTTTTGCTGCCTTACGACCTGCTGCACTTTTTTCCTCTTTTGAAATGTAGGCCTTTTCAGACATTCTCTTCCAAAATAATCCAGTCTTGTCTACATTAAATATTTGCTCTGGCAAATAACCTCCCTCTTCAATACATTTTTTCAACATTTTAGGAAAATCCCTTGCAGCTCTTACATCAGCACTCACTGGTTCACCTTGAGGTTTAATGTTATGTAAATTAGCCCTCATTTTAAAGTGAAAGTGATGGAACCAGCCCCTACTTGTAAAAAATTGTTCTTCACACCCGCCTGCACTTGCTGTTCAAGCGGCTTTTAAATCATTGAAAAGGCTTCAAGCCTTTTCTTGCACTAATGAAAGGCTAATAGGGATATTCCGCTGATTTTGGTCTTCGATCCAAATTAGTAACAGCCTTTTTATCTCAAGAATTAAACCATTGCATTGCTTTGTAATAATCATAGCTTTCATCGGGGCATGGCATTTCACATGATTCATTATTTTTGCTTTGTCTTTTAAAATTGTTCCGATCATTGACCGGCAATAGCCTAATGCCTTTCCAATAGCAGATGGTGCTTCACTTCTCTCACATCTCTTTTTTATGTCCACTTTTATTCCCAGGGTGATTGCTTTCCTTTTCTTTGGCACATCACCAGCACGTGCATCAGATTTACGTTTTGCAGGCATGATTCGCGACATCACCAAACCGGAAGTTCAAAAAAGTGTCTGGCTGCAGTACAGTAGAGTACTAAATGGAGCTCCACAGGATACACATACAGTACAGTACTGTAGTCTGCAGCAAGACACTTCTTAGGTCTGACTGGTTAACACTACCACTGTCCCTATCTAATTAACATTTCAGCTCTGCTGATTCAGAGTAGTATTTTCCAGCCATTCCCTTGTTTTATACAAATAACAGTACTGAAAAATGCAATACAATACAGTAGAATGTTCCAAAAAATATGTTAAACTTACCTCTTTTTAAGCTTCACTTCAGATTTCTGTACTACAGACATCACCCACAGATGTTTTCCACTCTTTCCTGAACTTTCAGACCTCTGCCAGGCATCATTCTGTCACCTATACCCTAGTGAGCTGTAATGTCATTTGCCCATTCTACTGTACAGTACAGTACCTGCTTTAATACTGTGTACTGTTCAAGCCAGCAGTCCTGACCAATCAGATCGCCAGCATAGCATCTCTTAACCAATCGGATCTCTTGTTCTCCGGGAAGATAGAAGTAACTGCTCTAACAAGATGTGTGAGCATCTTCACAAAGGAGGTAAATGAGGAGAAGGAAAGTACATCAGAATTCTTTATTTTAAGGTCACATTTTTGCAACTTTACATATTTTATTTCTTTCAATGTTATTTCTGACATTGCGTCAGCCTGTTCGTATCTATGGGTTGACTGCATGTTGGATGTTCATAAACCAGGGACTACCTGTATTTTTTCTTGTGGAATTGTTATGGAAATCCAATGTAGGCTATCTTTCACTGTAGCTGTATTGTCGCCAGGAGGAATGAACAGGACAGTAATACCCATTTGTTTATATTCATTTTCAAAAAAGTAATAAGAAGCTCTGATGAATTTACTTTTGGTGCTGGCTTATTGTAGAGGGAAATGTGGTAGCTGTTGGGAAATATTACAGCAGTGCCACGCTACCACCTTTCTTCTTTATACAGTCATGATGAATGATACTATAGCTGGAGGGGGTGTAACTTTGGAGTTGTTTAAATTGGATTTAAGCCAAGTTTCAGTTACAGTGAACATATCAGGAGCATGCTGGGTTGTTCACACATTTGATTCAATAGTTATTCTTCTAATATTTATAGTGACAAAAGATTACTGGGGCTACGGGGGGGAGGGAGGTTGATCGCTCTGTGGTTAGAGCAGTGTGTGGAAGAGAATTGTCCTGATGTTGGTTGTATCAGGTGGGGCCAGTATTATGGTGAATGTCTCTTCTTAGGAGAAATTTAGTATACTGAAGTATAACTGATTCTTGTTTATTGGAGAGTATTTTTCCATTTAATTTTATTTTGATTTGTGTTAAGATTGAGTTAATAAGTCTAGTTTTGGGGTAAAGGTGAGGGGCATCATTAAATGGGTTTGGTGTAATGTTTGGACAGTTTAGGAAGTATCGATAGGTGGTTGGGACAGAGTACAGAGATGTTGAGCTCTATTATTGAGTCACGATAAGATGAGAGATGGCTCAGTAGGAGGAGAAGAATAGAGGATAAGCTGAGGAGTAGCATAATTAAGTAAAATGATCTATCTGTATTTCACTGATGGCAGGTAGAGGGTAAGTAGGAATTAAGAAGGAATTAAGAACTTGCAGGGCTGTAAGATATTTAGTTATGGCAGAGTCTGAAAGCTGGTGGAAAGGAAGTATTTTCGATGATCAAAGGGAGTCGGGTTGTTCTGGTAACTTCTCATGTTTCTGAAATAAGAGATATACAGGGGTTTGAAAGGATACAGTATGAGAATGTAATTAAGATAGTAAGTATGAAGGTTTATCTGAGGGAAGTAGAAGTTGAAATTTCAAATAACAGGTACTGTTGGGGAGGGGTCAGAGTATGAATGGATACACTGCAAATCTGTACTGGAAAAGTGCTAAAAGTTGGATGGAAGTTGGCAAACAGGGAAGTACAAACAGGAGTGTTTGTATGATAATAGTAAGGTTGTTTGGGAAGGGTTAGGGAATGGGTACCCCAGGTGAAATTGTATGCGGGAAGCATAATGGTATAATGGTAGATTAAGAGGGATGTGTGGGAATTGGGGGTTGGGGAGGAGAGCAAAGTGATGCCTACTGTAGCAGGATTCCCACCCAAAGGTCAATTATTCCAGAGATCAATCAGTTTATAGCCAGTACAAAGCAATTAACAAGGAGGCACAACGTAGAACCGGTTTTCCTTCATTTACTCAATGCAGAGATCAGGAAGCTAAGTGACTGGCATATGCAGTGTAATCTATTGGTCAAGAGAAGGGACAGTGGCCAACTCAGGAAGTGGCTCTTGGACTGCAAGGGTTACTCCTTTGGGAGGAATATCACAGCCATGTTCCATGACCAGGGCAGGCAAACACTTGACTAAAGTTAATATACAGCAAGGCTCTTCATGTTAAACTTGCTTACAATGCACAATGACAAAGGTCTTAGTGAAATCTTTTGAGTGTTGGGCTTTGTGGTATAACTCCTGCAATATCTGGTTCAGGATTGGATGTTCACAGGTGTTTACTAGGATAACGACCGCAAGGACCTTTTTAAGCCTAGCCATGCATCCCAAATCTCTGACAACTTCTGGTACCCTTGATAAATGTAAGGAGGGGCTTGAAAGATAGAACATTTACAAGCAAGGGCATGGGAAGTGAACCATTTACAGGCATGCAGTGATTACAGGATTTGAAAGGAAAGAAAAGAGAAAATACTCTACTAAACTGTAATTATATAATGAGGCAATAACGTTAATACATATTTCTAGAGATGGAGGAAGAATCAAGTTAAGTCAGATCAAGAAAATATGGGGTATTGTAAGAGAAGACTGATGGTAAGAACACGCATGACTGTAAGGTCAAAACAGGTTTAGCAGGAGGTATACTGACAGAGAATCATAGTAATATAGTGTATAGAACTGTATAAAGCGAATTATCATAACAAAGCACTACAATAATGAATGCAATCTAAAACCATCACTTACTATAAATTCACTGGATTAACTAGTACATCAAAAGAGTGTTATATACACCTAAACACCGGCAAATGGCATTACATGCATAACTGTTAAAGAGCACAGGTTCAAAATACATAAAACTTACAAAAGTGGTTGTATTTGTAAATACCTTAGTTATTTTAGTTATCTTATTTATTTGCATATATTTTACCAATTGTATGTTAAATCTTATATGATCATTTGTTACTACATGAAAATCAATAAAAATTGTTTTAAAAAAATACATAAAACTTAGATCCGACTTGAATGAAACTGATAAAACTACAACACACTACATAGTCTTTTCATTGTTCTAAATAGTTTTAGAACAAACAAATATAAATGTAGAAACAGATGACACATACATTTACTGTGAAAGAAGATGGTGATTGAGTGGAAGTGGACATAACAAATGTCTGGTAACATACTGACCCTCACTGCCAGATCCTAAGAAGTGAATAACTGCCTGATTTCCAAACTTCTCCAAGTATGCCATCTGCACCTGGGGGATTTTTCCAGAGCATGACTTCATACAACTTTTTGAGATCGTCTAAAGTAATGATTTGCATTAAGTGCAGCCAGGTCATCACCTAGTTTTGGCAAAAACAGTTATTCTAGATAAGCAAGGATTTACTGGGAATAATTAACAGTTTGCAATTCAGAACTATAAAGTGTGGTAAAAAGTTGCTTATTAGATTATACTTACCTCTATCTGCTATGCATTTTGTTAGAATATTTAACTGCATCTGTAAATCTTAATTTACTAAAGTCCCAAACTTCTCTCATTACTTCTGATAAGTGTTCTATCTGGCATAATAAAGTTTATTAACTTTAGTATTACACACAGGAACTTGAGAAATGTCACTGCTTGCTAAATCCTTAATTTTCTTACATTCACATTGCTAGAAGTATGGAAACATGGTCAGATAACCCAAACATGACCTGCACACATGCTATCCCAAGTGTTCCTGGCCCAACTCTTTACTATTTAGGTTACTTTTCTGAGTTTCTTCTTTGCTATTAGCATACAATGCTCTGAGGCATGTTTCAGTACTAAAAGGCAAATTATTTTTTATTTTATTTTACATTTGCTGACCAGGATAGTCCGACTGGATGCATGTCCATTTTCAGCGGAGGCCCGGGGAGAAAAGCTCCAAGGGTAAGGAGATACAGCATTACATAATACCAGCATTACATATTACAAGCAGACTATTTACAGAGATTACATAAGTAAGCAAGTTAAACAAGTTCCACAGGTTACAGTTAGTCCTGAGCACAAGTCAGGATTAAATTAAATTACACAGTAAACTGGTTAACAGACAGTGCTGAATTCTAACACTGTAGTATATTAAAGTTAATTAAACACTTATATTCTCCTTTAGCCAACTACAGCAGGTTGCATGTTTAATTAGGGCAGTGCCATATCACAATTTCTTATACTACCGTGTTAGAATTCAGCACTGTCCGTGGCTGAAATGCAGTGATAGGTTACCATGTAAAAAGGAGAAACTTCATAAAAAAATAAATAAATAAAAAATAGGCACTAAAACTGATAACCCAAATGAAACTAACCCCCTGCTACTAAGTGAAATGCACCACACAAGTTCTACCAATCACTATGGATTGTAAAGAATGTTATCTTGCAGAAATGTTCCTTTGAAAAGGACCACAAAAATGAATAAAAAAATTCTACAGACGTTTTCTTTGCAATGTTTCATTAATAAAACGCTTCTGCCCAAAATTTAATGTCTGAGAGGAAGCTCAACGTTTCAACTTTAAGCATGTGTGCATAGATATATATATATATATATATATATATATATATATATATATATAAGTGTGTGGATCTACTTCATATGTTCAACACTTCAAAATGCCGAATTTCATATGACAAGACCAAATGATTGATATTTGAAATTTCGAACATATGAAACAGAAAAGTAAAAAAAAACAAAAAACCCTTACCTAAACACTGCTAGCAAGGGGGCAAGCCCCCTGCACCCCTCCACCCCCCGAAACTTAAATATACCAACTCTAAGATTGCAGTACAGTGCAGGAATGGAAATTTTCCCATTCTGCGCTGTATAGAGATGCTGGTTCTGCATTGTCGGCATTTCAAATGTTGATCATATGGTCTTGGCCATATGAAATTCTGCATTTTGAAGTGTCGACAATGTGAAGGGGATATATATTATACAAACACACACACACACACACACACACACACACACACACACACACACACACACACACACACACACACACACACACACACACACACACACACACACCATGATTTCCATTCCCCTGAGCAGTAACATGCAAGAATCTCATTATTTATAAGGAATTATAATGCAAAGTCTAGGAACTACTGCAAAGGCTACATTTACATGGTAGCATACAAAACTGCTGATGGGGAATGGAGTGTGCTCATACCCAACAAAACTTTGGAACTGTTGTTAAAAATTTCATGTGAAAATAATCCTGATAAGATGGACAACTTCAATGAACAATATAAGCTGCAAAAGTTATTTATTTGAGGTGGGGAAGAACAGTGCTCCTACACATTTAATTCCAAGTAGTCACATGCTGGGGAATGTTACTGTAAATGCTGAATAAACCATAATGTGGTTCTTTAAAAATTAGAGTAATATAGGCTGTACTCTCTGTCTGATGTTAAATAGTGCTCCAATAAGCTATTACAATGCAGCCAACTGAGTGATGTGCTGCCTGGTAGCAATTGCTAAAGGACTCTAACCAAGGAACAAGGAAAAGAAAAAAAATCCACAGAAAAGCTGCTCAAAAACAGGTTTCAAAATGCAAGCTAGCAAATATATTTGTCTACTTGTCAAACATTTCACTTTTCTGCCACATGTAAACAATTTCTTCAGTACATACCTGCTCGGCTGAAAGTAGCTGACTGTGTAGAAGTGCCCAGAGGCATGATATAGCTGTCATCCGGATTGCAGCTGTTACCCTCCCAACGTGCCAGTGCAGATTAGGAACCAAGATGTCTTTTATCAAAATCTCAGCATAGCCAATAAACTGCCTAAAGCAAACAAAAGACACATGAACACATGACTAAATAATGTATTAAGAATTTGGCTAGAGAGCTGACATTCTGTACAAGCTAAAACGTAAATGCAGAAAACCTTTATGAAAAGGTCATACCTGATAAAGTTATTACAATATTATTTTACTTCTAGAAAGCAAAGTTGCCTTTTTTTTGCAATCTTCCTTATTGATGCAAGCATTACATAGGATGTTACTATAGGTTCATCAGAGAAAATCAAAAGTAAATCTAATTTATTTGGATTTGGTTTCATACTGGTACAGACATGCAAACACAAACTCATGTAGATTTCTTACTTGTGACAACATACTTGTACAGACATGCAAACACAAACACATACAGATTTTTTTCTGTAACAACTGTTACAGTATATGTGCACAGAAAAAGGAATACCCTCATTTAAGTCTTTCTGTACAGTTCACCAGCTGCACAATATTCATGTTTCATAAAAACTATTTTCAAGCATGAATCCAAGCCACAACATGTAAGGAAAGAATGTATGAAACAGAAGCATTTATAATACAAAAGGTAAATTGTGTGTCTAAAATAGCACATGCACTCCATATGATCTCTATATCTTTTTATACAATTCTTTTTTTTCCCTTTTCTTCTTAGCCTTCAATTGTGCCTTCCTTTACTCCTTCCCTTCCTGACTTACATTTTTATCTTCTGTTGTTTAAATCCCCAAACCATTTTGTCTAGACCAATACTTTTCCATCCTTCATTGTCCTCCAACAAACTACATGTGTACACCTCTTACAGTACATACTGCAAGACTGTATGTAACTCCTGTACATATTGGTAGCTAATGTACTATAACCCCATAACTGTGAATGGAAAATTATACTAATATATTGTCTTGGATTGCAAACCGTATTTTCTTTGCTGGAACTTTGTGATAACAAGATATCACTGAACATAAAATATTTCTCTGAATGTAAAATGATGTCTGTGATATATTAACAATTGTCTCTAAATGTACTTTGCATTAGCTTGTGGACCTTTTCTTAATAGGACTGCTGAAAAAAGGGGATTTCAGCGTATTCACTTTATTCCAATTAGCAAAAGCAAATAAATAAATAACTTCATGACTGCATAGCTTTGCATGCATAGTCACCATTAATTACAGAGTACAATTACATAAGGTGTTCTCCATAAAAATAGATCTATGAGATTATCTCTTGCAAACAGATAATACCAAAATGACAGTGCAATGACAGGAGTTAGGTCCATTCAGCCAGATTATTAAAGCAGTCAAATGTCTCAACCTTCCCCTTTCCAACTTTGGTCAAGCATGCTTCATTATTAAAGCTGCATTCTTATCTTCTCTGCAACTGCTTTGTGCCCATCATCTTGCAGATGAAATACAGCTTTGAATTTGCTAAATATATATATAAACTGGGACCCGCACAAACTACTGTGTATGTGTAGGAGGCTTAAATGGAGGGAAACTATCTGCAAGAACAAATTCTGAAGGTTCACTGTTACAGTGAGTACCTCATAACAGTTCCTGCAGCGGCTGGTACCATAAAGACATAGTTGTAACTACTGTGAGAAAAATCGCAGATGTGGAAATAGTTATCCACATCAAATTATCTGAAAAGTCCTTTAGAGTGGAATCACACTTTGAAAACTCCTCCTCCATCTTCTAGGAATGTCATTCAAAACTTTTTAAAACCAATGCTGAGTTTTGCATGTGTGCGCATATGTGTATGTATGGGGGACAGTTCATGCCAACTTCCCTACACCTAGGATAGAAGACAGCACTCCTCCAATGGGGTCCATGACTCTCCCAGAATCAGGTAATCTCTACAAGAAAAATAAAAACAATGACATAATTATAAAAGTAAGCAGGTGAAAATAAAAATAATTCTAGACAATCCACAGCAGGCCAACCTGAATAACTAAAATGGGAGGGGGATAAGCTGAAGCAGAAAAATGCCAGAGTCAGGGTCTATAGAATATCATCTTTTAGGTGAAAACCTGCATATATATCTGTAATAACTTGTTTTAAGGTGTATTCAGCAATGGGTTCACTCATTGGAAGAATCTGAATCAATAATTAAGGAAATATCACATCAGCAGTAGAAAGCCGCAGTTCAGTACAAAATGTCCAGTGAGAAAGCCCTCCCAAATGAAGTCATAACCCTGCAACATATACTACCTGGTAAAGGCATGTGCGTAAACCATATGACAGCTGCCCAAATGTCAGCTACATACAGAACCCTAAAGTATGCACCAGAAGACACACTTCCCAAATGAAACCAACTCTGGCAACTTGAGCCAAAGACTGCTTGCTGATAGCAAAACACAATACAGTATTGCAGGGCTCTTAAAGATGAGCCTTCTTGCCATAAGGAAACCCTCTCTTCCTAAACTGAAGCAAACAATAAAACAAACAACTGTCTTCAAAGTCCCCCCTACAGTAACACTGCAATTGGTAATACACATCGAGAAGGTGGACAGAGTGTATTCTCCCCTGCTCTGGGCCTCTTTGTGAAGAAAACTAATCCAAAACTACCTTCAACCACCTTTCAGAAGAAAGCAAAGACTGGTCAGGAAGATAGTCTAGTCTTAGACTCTACATGCAAACTCAACATCTGGGTAGATGTTGAAAAGTATTGATGCTGTCCAACAGTTTGGGGGGGGGATCTGCAATGCATTCCTGACATGTCATCCTTTGGATGAGATGTTAAACTGATGTTGCGTCAACCTGAGTTGTCAGTAACTCAGGTGGATGTTACAGATCCATGCCACTATTTTTTGAAAAGCAGTGATCTAGTACTACCTGCCAGTAGTATGCATCCATGAGAACTATTTATATCAATTTATACACGTGTGTATCTCTCTCCTCTCTCTTTCACTCTGTATGTATGTATGTATGTATATATATATATATATATATATATATATATATATATATATATATATATATATATATATATATATATATATATATAGACAGATAAATATGCACATACATGCATACATTCACAAATGTGTGTGTGTGTGTGTGTGTGTGTGTGTGTGTGTGTGTGTGTGTGTGTATAAATACACATATATGAGCTGCAGAGGAACGTTCCCCCAGGACTATAAACATGAGAAATGCACTTCTATTTTATCAGAAAATAATTGTGCATTAACAAAACGGAAGGTTTCCTAACACTATTGCATTAAAATAGCAAATGAAAAAAAAATCATATAAGGTAATACAACTCGGGTATTTACATTATCTATCATAAGATCCTTAAAACTGGCAACTATCTGCTATGCAAGCCTATTACATTCATATATATAATATTGTTCTGACACCAACATCTGTTCCCTATAATTTTAAGCATGCACTCCTAGTATTAACTGCCTATGATCAAAAGCTCTGCTTCTGCCATTGACTTCAGCCCCAACAGTCAACCCATGCCCACTCACCTAAATACCTGAGAAAATACTGAACGACCAAATTCTTCAATACATTCAAACTTCAGCATACTATCAGACAAACAGTATTAGTTCCATTCAGGTTAAAGTGTGCTAACAGCACTTTATAAAAATACAAACAACGTCAAACTGAGACATTGACAAAGATCTAATAACAAGGCTCATATTTTTAGATCTAAAAAGAGACTCTCAAACAATGGACAAAGATATTTTACTTTACAAACTAGAAGCTGTTGGCTTCTCCAACAAAGTTAACTCATTGTTCAAAATCTATCAAACATATCCTTCAGTATTTGTGTTACTACAGACAGTTCAAGTACAGGACATATTGAAAGAGGTGTACCTCAGGGGTCTGGTCTACGCCTATTTCTTTTTCTTCCTTCTTGTTAACTACCTAGGTTGGGCACTCCTTCAAATTAGCTACCTGCTCTATGCCAATGTTCTAGTTTTATAGGTTATGACATTTCCAGCTCTCTTCAAAATACTTCACATCTATCTAGAACTGGCAGGTATAAAACAATACAACCAAAGCTACAGTTGTGTTCTTTAGAACTCAACATAAATTAAGCATGCTAGTAAACTACTTATCACCATCAACACAGGAAATATGGTCTCCGTCTACAACAACCCATCAAATATTCCTAGGCATCACCCTAGAACCTTACTTTTACATCCCATACTGAGTTTCAAGTTGACTGCTTTAAACCAGCCTAAAGTGACATATAAAAAACTCTCTAGCCTACTCAATAAATGAAGCAAGATGCACTATAGAGATAAATGTACTGTTGCCAATTCATGAATATGGCCCTACAGTTACAGAAAAACAGCAGCCTGTTTCAAACTGCTGAAAATAAGCTCCTTTATTTTACTTCCTTAAGTAATCACAGTAAACACCGCTGTACTATAAAAACTGCAAAATGGCTACCAGTGCATGCATGGGTTCTTTTTCTGTTGTACACCCTATTATTTAACCTTGTAAACAATCAGTACTGTTCTTTCTAAATAACCTGCTTTACTCAAGACTGTCATGACTCTCTGCATAATAATGCAATGCTTCTATCAGCTTGCCCTCCACCAGCCTGTTTCAAACTGCTGAAAATAAGATCCTTTGCCTTATTTCTCTAAGTAACCCTAATGAACACTACTGCACTACAATAAACACTGCACAATGGCTACCAGTTCATGCAAAGGTCACTTTTCTGATGTACATCGCCCACTTTTAAACAATTACTGCCCCCTCTAAATAACCTAGGTTGGCACAGTGGCACAGTGTACAGCATTGTTGCCTCACAGCAAGAAGTTCTCAGATTTCATTCTCAGCTGGGGGTGCCTTCCATGTGGCCTCCACATATCTTCCCTGTGTTGATATGGGTTTCCTCTGGAAGTTTCGGTTTCCACCCACATTCCAAAGACAAAATAAGAATAAGCCATTGCGTATCACTAAAGGTCCTTAGGAAACTTAGGAAAAACACAGCAAACAAAATATCCACAACGGTCCACCACAGAGCTAAAATCATTTTAATAAAACAACTTGAAAACCATAAAAACAAAAGAAAAATGAGTTACAGTTTCAGCAGAGAAAATGGATAAGTTCTTTCAGCTTAATAGTCTTCTTCAGATCCTCAGTTAGTTCTGCTTCAGCAAATTGTTTAAGTATGACAATCAACCAATCAGAAGCCTCAGTGTGGGACAACTCCTTTCTGACTACTTAGTACTTCTTAATAGGAGCGCTGCCCCTTTAGCATAGGTTTTATTGGAAGTACTGCATTCAAACTGGGCTTTTGTTCAGCCTGCAAGTCCTCTATCCATTTAATTTCGTTGATCTCTGTTTTAATGTGTATATCACTTTCCCTTATATTTTCTTGAAGAGTCTCAAGTACCATAAAGTTAAACGAATGGCCAACGTGCTCCATAACATGATTTGCTAGAACACTGATTTTCATACAGTTCTTTATATCACTCATGTGACGTAAAATCCGTTCTTTAAATTTTCTGTTGGTTTTACCTACATAAAAAGCTGAACAGTTTTGGCAAGCTGCTAAGTATATAAGATTCTTGGTGTTACAGTCAGCATACCCCTTAAAACTATAAGAATTTCCAGTAACTGGATGAAGCAAACAGTTTGTTGTGTTGATACAACTACATGCTTTGCAACAGCAATATATGTAAGTACCTTTTTTGGAGCTAAGCTTCTTCTTGCCTATTCCATATTTATTACATAATAATCTTTTTGGATTTTTCTTATTCTTAAAGACAAATTTAGGTGTTTCACCTACAATATTTTTTATATTTTCATCCACAGTTAAAACCGACCAAAATGTTCTCACTATTTGACAGTTCTGTGAGGTGTCATTGCTATAAGTTAGCATACACTGTAAATTATCAAAAGTCCTTTGTTGCTTTTGATATGTTTTATTAATCTTACATTCCGAGTGTAGCGGGGGGTCCTTTTTGACTGCTTATTTCAGGTATCTTCTCCATGTTCATGTTAAAATCTCTCTCTGTGTAACCTCTATTCTTGAGTTGTTGTTCTAAAGCACAATGTTCATGATTAAAAACTTCTTCTTCAGTGCATAGTCTTGAAATCCTTACCAGCTGATTTTCCATGATGTTAGAAAAAATATGTCTGGGGTGCATATTACTCTTATGGAGTAAGTGATTCCTCCATGGTTCTTTTCTAAATATGGACGTGGTTATACCTCTATTCTCATCTTGGGTTAATCTGACATCTAGAAATTCAATCATAGCAGTGGACATATGGGTTTCAAATTTTTGGAATGTAGTGGAGGTAGTAAGATAAGTTATAAATTCCAACAGGGACTCTTTAGGTCCTTGCTACACCATAAATATGTCGTCCACAAAATGTCCATAATATTAGATACTATCTTTCCACCTGTTGTCATCATTCAGAACATAAATTGCTTCCCAATAGGCTAGCACTAGATTTGAATAACTATTCGTGCAGGGGTTGCCCATGGCTGCCCCCCACTTTTGCCAATAGCATTCATCTCCATAAGTAAATATATTATTGTTTAGCACCAATTCTAATAGCATACATATTCTTCGTAAAGCTGGTCCTTTCATTTCTGAAGAAATATATTTTACCGCTGACTTCACTTCATAATCATTAGGTATTACTATGAAAAGTCTACATACATCCATTGTTACCATAACTATATTATCAAAGTGTGAATGACACCCCATACACTGATACAGGGACTCAGGAAAATGAGAAGTGTCTTTTAGGACTCCTGGTGCTCTGACCAGGAACTTTTTAGTTGGTCCTCTAAATAAGAATGTAGCATGACCTACAAGCTATGGATTTATCTGACTCCTGTATTTCCAGGTTAGAAACACTACAAAGTAGCTTAGATCTTATGACACTAAATTAAAAAATATAAAAAGCCGGAAACTTGTAAGAGACTTCCAGGACTTTAAACAAGGAAACAGCTTTTATTGGCCCAGGCAAAATGATGAGACTCATGATAAGGAGGTATTACAGAAAGAAACAGCTACTGAAACAGTGAAATCCTTAGGGAATAACATACTTCAAACAAAGCGGGTAGCGGAAGATGTAATTTTAACTCATTCTGCACAGAGAGTCACACCCCTCAACTCTCAGCGAATGAATACCTTAGATAATTTTATGAGTACTAAAACAATGGAGAACAAACAAGAAGGCCAAGAATTAGTTAATAACAATGCTTGCTCATCCACTGATTCTACCACACGGCCCAAGGAAGGGGCTGTCCACATACTGTTTTTTCAGCAATTACCAATATTAATAAAACATCAACAACCGCAGAAGTACAGATCTCCCAGTCAGGAAAGGAAAAAAGAGAAAAGTGAATGCCTAATGGTACCTTGTCAATGCAATAAGTTAGTCATTAATATTTCAAGGTGTCACCTAACTAATGAACAGATGAGTGTTCTGGAGAAGGGGTTGTCCTTTATTCCCTCCATAAACTCACAGTTAGGTGAATTTGTAATTGATAGTGCTTTGGGAGAAATGTGACTCTGAAAACTCTGTTTGGAGCTAATAATTCTAAACATCCTTAACAATACAAACAACTGAGCAGTTTTGTTCCAGTTCCACATCCAGCTTTAGAGCTATTTGCATGACTTTGTGGAAAAGATGTAGCGAAATTAAGGCAAACAAATATGAAAGGGGGTTATAGAAATACTATCTTCATAGAAAGGAAAGCATCACAGGAACTAATGGATAGAGATGATTTAGTAATCAAACCAGTGGATAAAAGGGGAAGCATTGTGTTCATGGATTCCTCTATGTATTGCCTTGGGATGAAAGAGCTACTAAAAGATGAAAACACCTATAGAAGGATAAATAAAATTTAACTGAATAAAATCATTTGAACTGTTTGTAAAACTCTCTTGGAAATGCATTCAACTAGAGTTATCATACAGGATTTGTTTGATTTTTTCAAGATAGAACACCTTCAAATACCACAGATAAGTGGCCTTCCGAAAATCCACAAAGATCCGAAAGTCCCCCCGATGCAACTGACAGTGGCAGGGAGAGGATGGATTACTGAACTCCTCTTCATTTATTTAGAGGACCAACTAAAAAAGTTCCTGGTCAGAGCACCAGGAGTACTAAAAGACACTTCTCATTTTCTTGAGTCCCTGTATCAGTGTATGGGATGTCGTTCACACTTTGATAATATAATTATAGTAACAATGGATGTATGTAGCCTCTTCACATTAATACCTAATGATTATGGTAAGTACCAGCTTTATGAAGAATATCTATGTTATTAGAATTGGTGCTAAACAATAATATCTTTACTTATGGAGATGAATGCTATTGGCAAAAGTGGGGGGTAGCCATGGACATCCCCTGCACGAATAGTTATTCAAATCTAGTGCTAGCCCACTGGGAAGCAATTTATGTTCTGAATGATAACAGGTGGAAAGATAGTATCCATTATTATGGACGTTTTGTGGATGACGTATTTATGCTGTGGCAAGGACCTAAAGAGTCCCTGTTGGAATTTATATCTTATCTTACAACCTCCACTACATTCCTAAAATTTGAAACCAGTATGTCTACTACTATGACTGAATTTCTAGATGTCAGATTAACCCTAGATAAGAATAGAGGTATAACCACATCCATATTTAGAAAAGAAACATGGAGGAATCACTTACTCCATAAGAGTATGCAATCCAGACATATTTTTTTCTAACATCATGGAAAATCAGCAGGTAAGGATTTCCAGACTGTGCACCGAATTAGAAGTTATGTACTCACCATAATGTTCCATCTGAGTAGGTACTTCATTTGTCTGCAACCTGTGCGTCTCGGATCCGACCTCGGATCCGACCGGCAGCTTTCCAAGCTTCAAGATCCGAGCTCCTAGCTCCTCCCTCTACCCACAATCCCCTGTCACCACCACACTACCTCAGATCAGTTTTGCTGTATCACCTGAAAAAACCTGTAATAAACAGGTTCAGATATTCTCAAGAATCATAAAGATCCTAGAAACTCGATACAGGTTAGGGGATGGCTGGGGGGGATGGTTGCAGACAAATGAAGTACCTACTCAGATGGAACGTTATGGTGAGTACATAACTTCTAAATCTGAAGTAGTTACTTCATTTGTTCTGCAACCTGTGGGACAGAGTCCCCAGCTACCTAAACAAAGAAACCTGGGTGGTCTATGGGAGGATATTCTGAAGCACCGCTGAGCCAAAGGATGCCCTGCTTCTAGATATCATGTCCAGCTTATAATGAGAAATAAACGTATGAGCAGAAGACCAAGTGGCTGCTGAACATATGTCGTCCAACGGCATCCTGGACCAGAAGGCTGCAGAAGTTGCGATGGACCTTGTGGAATGTGCACGGATTTTGAATGGGGTTGTTTTGCCTGATGCCTTATAAGCCTGAGAAATACATTGACAAATCCAATTAGCCAGTGTCACTTTGGATATAGGTTTTCCCATGGATGAAGGAGCAAATGACCCAAAGAGTTGATCAGCCTTACGAACATCTTTGGTCCTGTGCAGGTAAAAACGCAACTGTCTATGTACGTCTAGTGTATGCAACATGTATTCTCCCTTATTTTGAAAATTTTTGAAAAACACTGGCAGATTGACAGTCTGATTGATATTTGCCACAGATGCCACTTTTGGTAAGAAAGACGGGTTAGTCCTGAGAGACACTCTGTCATTGTGGAAGATAAGATAGGGAGGTTTCATGCACAAAGCTTGGAGCTCTGAAACCCTTTTAGCAGAAGTTATGGCCACCAAGAATGCTGTTTTCCAGGACAGAAAATTAAGGGGTACAGAAGCTGCAGGTTCAAAAGGAGGTTTCGTTAAGGCTTGCAGAACAAAGGTTAAGTCCCAAGGGGGAGTCACGGATTTCACTGGTGGCTTGAGAAGGAAAACGCCACGCAAGAATGTCTTACACAATTTTGTAGATGCTAGAGATCCTAATCCGTCTCCCACATGAAAATGGGATTTTGCTGCCAACTGTACTTTTACCGTTGATGCACTGGCCCCTTGTTCAAAAATCAAGGACAAAAAATCCAAGACTGTAGGAATCAGAACAGTAAAGGGGTTGAGACCTTGGCTGTTAGCCCAGATAGAAAATCATTTCCACTTGCTATTATAGATTTTCCTGGTGGACGGTTTATGAGCCGCTACCAGAATAGTTTTCACTGGTGACGAGATACCGGGAGTCCTTGCCATTAGTGGAACTGGATCAACCAAGCTGCGAGCTTGAGGTTTACCAGGTTTGGTGTTGGGCACCCCGTTGGGTGCGATATCAGATCTGGAATGGGATCCAGGATTAAAGGGGAGGAGAGACTGTGAGACCGCAGGTATGGAAACCAGATTTGACAAGGCCAGAATGGGCTATGAGGATAATTTTGCTCCCCAACCGTGCGGCTTTCTGAATGAACTTCGCCATGAGCGGAAGCGGGGGGGTAAGCATAGAGTAGACCGGGAGGCCAAGCATGAATTAGAGCGTCTCTGGGGCTCTCCTCTTCTGGGGGTAGAATTGCGAAGAATTTGCTGCATTTTGTGTTTTGGGGGGTAGCAAAAAGATCACAGCGAGGCCAACCCCACTTGTGGAAAATTTCTTTCACAACTTTCGGATTGAGAGACCACTCGTAAGGACTGAGAATTACTCAACTCAATTTGTCCCACAGAATGTTGGATCGTCCCGGAATGTGCGTTGCTATCAGAAAGCGGTTGGTGGATATCGTCCATTCCCAAACTCTCATGGCTTCTCGACAAAGAGGGTAGGATCTGCTTCCCCCTTGTTTGTTTATATACCAGACCACTGACATATTGTCCATCTGTATTGCAATCGTTCCTAGAGGTAGAAGGTCTTGGAGAGCCTGCAACGCTAGAAGCACCGCCCTCATCTCCAGAACATTTATGTGCAAGGCGGTCTCCGACAAGGTCCACATACCTTGGACGTTTCTGCCCAAACAATACCCCCCCCCCACCCTAGGCGAGAAGCATCCATGGTTAACGTGACCTGGGGGGGGGATCACAAAGGGTCTCCCTTGCCTGAGTTCTGGGGAGTGAAACCACCAAAGGAGGGATTTCCTGCAAACTCTGCTCAGGGGGATAGGAGTGTTCAATGGGTGGAGTAACAGTGACCATTGAACTTGGAGTGTCCACTGTAATATACGCATCCTTAGGCGAGCATGGAGAGAGAGACCGATAGCCGCTGCCATCGAGCCTAGTGCTCTCAGGACTAACTCCGCCGGCGGAGCTTTGGTGCAAAGAAGAGCCAAAACCTGGAGGGAGAGGCTGGACAGCCTGTCCGAGGTCAAGAAGGCCCGAGAAGATCGGGAATCTAGCCTGGCTCCTATGAAATCTAATGCTTGCACAGGATGAAGAAAGGATTTCGGTATGTTGACTGAGATGCCCAAGCTGTCGGCAAGAGACAGCACATAGTCTCTCGTGGTACAAAGTTGATGCCTGTTGGTTGCTGTGAGGAGCCAGTCGTCTAGGTACGGAAAGACCCTTATGCCCTGAAGCCTCAGGTGGGCCACAACCACTGCCATGACTTTGGTGAACACCCTGGGGGCTGAGGTGAGTCCGAAAAGAAGGACCCTGAACTGGTAATGACTGGCCCCTAGCCGGAAGCGGAGGATCCTCCTGGACCGTCTGTCCATTAGGATGTGGTAGTATGCGTCCTTGAGGTCTATAGAGCACATCCAGTCATTCTCCTGCATTAAGGGGAGAACAGATTGTAGAGTGACCATCCGGAATTTTTCTTTGGGGACAAACATGTTCAGGGCGGACAAGTCTAGAATGGGCCTGAGGTCCCCCATCTTTTTTGACACTAAAAAGAACCTTGAGTAGTAGCCCAATCCGGATTGGTCTGGGGGGACCCGCTGGATGGCTCTTTTTTCTAACAAATTTGAAATCTCTACGGTCGCCGCCTCTCTTTGATTGGGTGGGACATTGGGGAGGCGACCACCTGAGGGAGGACGAAATAGGAAGGGAATTTTGTAGCCTCTGGATATAATTCGGAGCACCCATCGATCGTTCGTGATGGACTCCCACATTGACAGGTGCTTCGTTAGCCCCCCCGACTGCCTCCAGAGCTGGACAGTCGGGTAAGCCCTCAGGGCTGCTGTGCGGGTCTCTCGGAGAAAGGCTCCCTAGACCCGAAGTTATGCGGTCCCCCTCTGCCTCTGGGCCGGCATCCACCCTGCCCTCCTCTGCCTCTGGAGGGCGCGGAGTCCGAAGCTGGATAGGATTGCTGAGACTTGCGGAACCACAGCTTCTTTTGCCCCCTCTGATTCCTTGAGAAGGAACGTTGGGGGCTCGAGAAGCGGACTCCGACGGCAGACAGCATCTTCCCGTCCTTCTCGCTTTGGACTAGTGTATCACGTATGGTCTTGCCAAAGAGAGAAGAGCCGCCAAAGGATGCGTTTGTGAAGGACGCCTTGAAAGGTTCCGCGAAATTACAAAGACGGAGCCAGGCATGATGTCTCAAGACAACACCTGCCCCGCTGGCCCTTGCAGCTCCCTCCATAGCATAAGACAGTAGCCGCATGGACATATTTGAAATGGACTTGAGAGTGGCCATACGTGTCGAGAACACGGTTTTGTCCTCGACCGACATGGACTCAGGAGGAGCTGCAGTGTATTCCTTGATCAAATCCCGTTGCAGCCTGATAACATGCGCCATATAATTCAGCGCCCTCACGGAGAAGGTTGCTGAAGCAAAGGTCCACTTCCCTATACGGTCCAGCGCCCGGGACTCCTTGTCCAGTGGGTGGAACGTGGAGCTCTCCTGGGAGAGTTCTCTCTTAGTGGCAGCAGCCACCAACATGGCATCAACTGGAGACCCTTTGGCCCAAGCCTGCCTGTCTGAAGGGGGGCTAAGGATTTTATCTGGTCGGCATGGGATAGGCACCACGGTGTCGGGATCCTGCCAAGCCCTGGTAGTCAGGAGATCCACCAGGGGATCTGCCAGTGGGGACACCCAGGAGGTAGATGGGCCCGCTTCAAACGCCTCCAGAAATACGGACTCATCCGAGGAAGGTTTTTGGGCAGACCACCCCCCCAATACACAACATTTCCATGATGTCTCCAAAGGAGACATCCTCTGGGGGTGACCTTGGGGAACCTTCCCTTTCCTCTAAGTCCGTATCCGTGGTGACGGACTCGGGGGAGTCCATGTGCCTCCTTTTATACGTCCGTTTACGAGGCACCTCCTCTGTGGGACTGTCAGAAGAGGGCTTGTCAACGGCCTCTTGTTCCTCCGAGGGAACCGACTGGAGGGTCTGAGCAGGCTGTCCCGATGGAAGGATGATGGAAGTTAGACCCGTATGCAATGGGGGAGCGGAGGGATCCAAAGCCCGAGTCGGGGACCTGGAAGACCTCGACAGTACCCTCTCCCCTACCTCGAACACTGAGGGAGAACTACTCTCTTCCGGCCCCGAGAGCAGTCTCCTCGGCTCCGAGATAGGGGTCGGGGTCGGAGCCGAA
Source organism: Protopterus annectens (assembly GCF_019279795.1). Classification (NCBI taxonomy): domain Eukaryota; kingdom Metazoa; phylum Chordata; order Ceratodontiformes; family Protopteridae; genus Protopterus; species Protopterus annectens. The sequence continues at coordinate 534,700,111 of NC_056746.1, forward strand.
ACCATCGGATCCGAAAGGGAGGTGCTCTCCGACATAGGCGGCGCTGAAGATGCACCCACTCTCACGGATCCAACGCCCGGCCCACGGCCCCGAGAGCTCAGATCCGAGATACTCGAGGGTATGGTCGGCGTTGAGAAGACTTGGGCCACCGGCACCGACAAACTCCCGGCTCCGAAAGGGCCTGGATCCGAAGACTCCAAAACCCGGATCCGGGTTGAAGAAGGAGAAATCGGGGCAAATATTGAAGCTGCACTCCCCCCCCCTGTGGAGTGGGGGCAGGAGCACCCCCATCTGCATTTGGGTCTGCAAAAACCGACGCATCATCCTATCCATATCGGTGTCGGAGAGAGACCTAGTAGATCTAGAGGAGGTCGTAGAGGTGGGCCTGGAGGGCCGCCTCGATGACCTCAAGGGTGATAGGAGCTCCTCCTCCGGCTCCGGTGAGAATGAAGGAGATCGGAGCCGAGAAAGAGAAGGTCCGGACACCGTCGGTGGTGATTTAACAATTTTTGAAGGCGGAGCCAAGGGATGAGGCTCGGCTCGCCTCTTGTGTCTGTGCTTCTCCCTGTGCTTTTCCCTAGAAGGAGAAGACTGAACTTCCTTCGTACTCAAGGCAGTAGTGGGAGGTTGAGTCCCAGCCTGAGTCGAGGGAATCAGGGGTGCAGAAGCTACCTGGGCAGCCTGCACCTTGGAGGGAGAGGAGGAAGAGGTCTCCTTCGGGGGAAGCAATCCCACCAGAATAAGCCTGTTCCTCCTGTCCCTCACAGCCTGGGGGTTGAAGGCTGCGCAAACCTGGCAGTCTGAAGACAAATGGACAACCCCCAGGCATATAACGCACTGAGTGTGGCCATCAGCTGGGGAAAGCTTATGGCCACACCCAGTGCACTTTGAAAAAATAGCTTTATGGCCTTCGGCCATTTTGCTAACACACACACTCACACGCCCAAACACCTAGGGGAAGGTTTAACTGAATAAAAACGCAATCCCGAAAACAAAAAAGGGCAGAGAAACACTCTAAATATTCTTCTTTTTAACTTATTAAAGTTTTAAGAAAATCTCTTGAAAAAAAATTATTCACTTCCCTGTCTAAGCTCAGGAGGTCTTCTCAAGACGCTTGTCATTCAAGCCGTGGCAAAAACGATCTGAGGTAGTGTGGTGGTGACAGGGGATTGTGGGTAGAGGGGAGGAGCTAGGAGCTTGGATCTTGAAGCTTGGAAAGCTGCCGGTCGGATCCGAGACCCACAGGTTGCAGAACAAATGAAGTAACTACTTCAGATGAAGAAGTTTTTAATCATGAACATCATGCTTTAGAACAACGACTCAGAATAGAAGTTACATGAAGAGAAATTTTAACATGAACATGGAGAAGATACCTGAAATAAGAAGTCAAAAAGGACCCCCTGCTATACTCGGAATGTAGGATTAATAAAACATATCAAAAGCAACAAAGGACTTTTGATAATTTAAGATGTATGCTAACTTACAGCAATGACACCTCGCAGATCTGTCAAATAGTGAGAAAATATTGGTCGGTTTTAACTGTGGATGAAAATATAAATATAAAAAATACTGTAGGTGAAACACCTAAATTTGTCTTTAAGAATAAGAAAAATCCAAAAAGATTATTGTGTAATAAAGATGGAATAAGCAAGAAGATTAGCTCCAAAAAAGGTACTTATATAGGTGGCTGTTGCAAAGCATGTAGTTGTATGAACACAAAAAACTGTTTTCTTCATCCAGTTACTGGAAGGTCTTATAGTTTTAAGGAGTATACTGACTAACACCAAGAATCTTACATACTTAGCAGCTTGCCAAAACTGTTCAGCTTTTTATGTAGGTAAAACCAACAGAAATTTTAAAGAACGGATTTTATGTCACATGAGTGATATAAAGAACTGTGTGAAAATCAATGCTTTAGCAAATCATGTTATGGAGCATGTTGGCCATTTGTTTAACTTTATGGTTCTTGAGACTCTTCAAGAAAATATGAAGAAGGTGATATACACAATAAAACAGAGATCAATGAAATTAAATGAATAGCGGACTTGCGGGCTGATCAAAACCCGGTCTGAATGCAGTACTTCCAATAAAACCTGTGCTAAAGGTGCGGCGCTCCTATTAAAAAGCACTGAATTGCCAGAAAGAAGGAGATGTCCCATTCTGAAGCTTCTGATTGGTTGACTGTCATACTTAAACAATTTGCTGAAGCAGAATAAACTGAGGATCTGAAGAAAGCTATTAAGCTAAAAGCGCTTATCCATTTTCTCTTCTGAACCTGCAACTTATTTTTCTTTTCATTTTATGGTTTTCAAGTTGTTTTATTAAAAGGATTTTAGCTCTGTGGTGGTCCGTTATGGATATTTTGTTTGCTGTGTTTTCCCCATATTCCAAAGAGAGACAGTACGTGGACTGGATACTCCAAATTAGCCATAGGTGTGACTGTGTGTGCAACTGTGTGGTATGGAAGAACAGCTGGGGCATGGCTAGTCAACTCACATTGTGAACCTTGGCTCTGACTGTCACTGTTGAAGTGGCACCCCAACCCCATGTGTAAAATGGGAAAACGGTTGTAGATGGATGGACTTAAGAGGGTGTCTTGTCTCTCTGTGTAATAATGCAACACTTGAATCAGTCCGCTGGCATTTCAAGATCACCCTTAGAAAAAGAGCAACTTCAAAAATGTTATCATCTAGCTAGAATAATATTCTAGTAAAACATAAGCAAATCAACAGCCTCATGGACTTTGAAAAAAAATTCTCAAAGACCACTTAATGACTACAAATACAGGTTGTTATTTCAAGGAAAATGTTTGAACTGCTTTATATCACTAAAGCTGTTACCCAACCATTAGCCATCTACCCTAAGAACACTTGGGAACTTTTTAATTCTTCCACACAGCTTTAATCTCATACATTTTCCTAGGGGAAGTTTTAGCTTGGTTTGATCACATGCTGTGTGCTCCCACAAATTGTTTCTTTATGTATTTGTCACATTTGGAGCTTTCTGTATTGAAGTATATACAAGGAATAACTACCATATGCTGTTTGCTGTCTGTCTGCTGACCTAGGTTGTTTTGCTATGAATTTATTATTTGTTACTTGACTTTTAATAAAATACTGCCTTGTATGTCTGCACATTGTAGACACTAATGTTGTATTACTGCAGATACTGTTTATTTACCTGTCTGCTTCATAAAACTTTTATGCTTTTCATTCTTACATGCACTACGTATAGTCACTATGGCCTATTTCATACATGGAGAGGGTCTTCTGACTAGTTCACTTACCTGGTTAAGAAACATAAATAAATAAGACAGGACATTCAGTAAATAAAAAAAAATAAATAATCTCTGTGGTATCCCCGAAGTCTCAAAACAACCCACTAAACAAGTGTAGTGGGTCCAAACACAAAACAGTGTAAGAAACTTCTCTGTGTGGAAGATTTTCAGTCCATATAACTCTAGTTGATCACTGTATATTAATCAGATCAGACAAAAGTAGTAGAAGTAGCAAACTTAAACTCGTCTTAAGTAAAAAAATAAAATAAAATAAAAAATATATAATTGTACAGAATTACTAAGTATTTGAAAGTAATCCAAGCAAGGCAGGCAGTCTTGTTTCCAGTCGAAAATCCTTTATTAAGTACACAGACAAGCGATCCAAGTAAAACAAAAATAGAGTAATAGTTTCCTAGACTTAATAATCTGGTTAAATAAGAGGTACCACATCATTATAAATTTTATCTAAAGTACATAAGGGTTATATTATTATGACAGCTACTAAGTAGGGCAGGACCAGCTCGAATGTCGCACTGATGGGGGAAGGTATGTGAATTTAACATGTGTACCAATAACACTTTGTTTTATAGCACAATAAACCACTCCCTTGCCTGACAAAAAGTATATATATATATATATATATATATATATATATATATATATATATATATATATTTAGAAAGCTTGTGAGGAAACTATTACTCTATTTTTGTTTTACTTGGATCGCTTGTCTGTGTAGCTTGGATTACTTTCGAATACTTAGTAATTTTGTACAATTATATATTTTTTATTATTATTATTATTTTTTTACTTAAGACTTATGTCACAAGTGATAATTCAATAAACGTGCTTAAAAAATGCCCTTTGAAGATAAATAATTTATATTATTAGACTGAAATACAAAGTTTTGTGTCTGTAAATATGACATGGTCTACTTAACTCTCAAATCAGAACAGCAGATAAAACATGTGAGGGATAGCAACTTGTTATTATTCACAGAAACTTCATTTATATACATTTCACTTCATACAGACCTATTTTCCATGCATACTTCCAAATCTTAAAAATAGATAACAGGTTTATTTGATTATATGAAAATCAACATCCCAACTACTAACTTTCAGGTGTTGGTAAGAAGTTGAAAAGTCATAAAAATCTCTTTTGCACATTATAATTAAGTTTTCAAAATGACAAAAAGACAACACTACATTATACTGAAAGTAAAAAGAATACATATGATCCATTTAAAAGAAACAATAAATAAATCAACATATGCAGACACAAGGGGTACACTATGTTAGTATTGCACCTCATAGCTGTAAATAAAAGTTTGAATCAAAAAGCTAAATAAATGTTCTAAATGCAAAGATCGACCAAATTGCATATAAAATCAAGAAGTTGAGAATTCCCAAATAGTATTTTAAAGCCTATAAATCAAGAAACAGTTTCTTCAGGCAGGAAACATGTACTGAAACTAATGAGGGAAAATTTTTCCAATCCAGCTTACATTAAAGGTGGCACCGGCCAATGCTAGGAGTCTGATGCTGAGGACTTTCCGATGCTGAGGACTTCCTGACACCTGAAAACATACATGTACAATGCAACTGAAATTTTTCTACAGCAAACTGACAGCACTCCCCTTCATACAAGGGCACTGCACCTATCAGTCATGTCGACCACCTGACAGTATCCATATTTATACACCCCCCAATTCCTTGAACCAAATACCACATGACACTGATATGTAACTCCCACACATCTCAGTTACAATAATTAAAGCCAATTAGCATGTTATTACCAACTATAAAGCACCCTCAATGTTCTCCTCAAGACAATGGTAACTACTTCATTAAGCTGAATTCTATAAACCTTAATCCCAACATGCTAATGCGGGTGCCTTTAAATACCCATCCATTAACTGAAACATTCTGTCCTACTAGACCTCCAACACCTCTGAAATACCAGTAATATTAAAATCATTAGCCCAAAGACCTGCATCATCACTGCAACATAAAGAAGAGGCCTTGGGTAAAGAGGTTCCTCATCCACAGAGACTCCTCTTACATATCAAACAATGTATCATATTACTCTCCTTAACCTTTGCCTTGATGAAAGACTGGGTACTCACAAATTACTCCTGAAGTAAGCAGTACTGCCCTCATTAAGTTGGGTGGCAAAACCACTCAGTAAATCCTCTGGGTTTCTTGGCTAGGCTCTATATGGTCATCCAGACTGCCTGCCTACTAAGAACCTTCGAACCTACTAAATCCCACATAACCATACTACCCAATCATATTTCACATTCTGACATACTTAAAATACCTAAACTGCATCTGCCATCATCAAAAAAAATAGCTACTCCACTGAATGAAGTATGCATTATTAAATTCCACAGTCACCCCTTTCAAAATTTTACACATTCAACCACTTGCCACATCCAATATCTTATACATTTTACCATCACTTAATTCTTTCCAGTCATCTAATACAGCATGAATTCGTCTGCAGTGCACTCCCAAATCAGCTTCTTTGCCCTCAAAAATATCAGTAACAGCAAAATGTCTATTAGCCTAAAAGACATATGTTGCTCGCCAGGTCAAGATAAAACAGGCAAGCATTGTGAATTCTTGTTCAAGCAGCTTTATTGTAAGCAAACACATCATAAATCAGGTTAACTAACTTATAAACAGATAAGCTATCATACACATGGATGTTAACATTCTGGCTGCAGCTTCAAAATGGCACTGAAGCCAACACGTGCTTGGCATTTATATGCACACACAGATCTTAGAAAAGCTTCTTAAAGGTATAACACACCTGCTATTCTACATCCTCCCTCTATAAGAAACTGTGTTAGACATTGTCACTGAAATTAATGAATATGCAACTTATATAGAAAACTGTGGTGGTGGTGCTGCGGTAGCATTGTTGCACACAGTACAATGTTGTCCTGTTTGATTCTCAGCTAGAGCGTCTTCTATGTGGAGACATGCATGAATGGGCGTACCTTCATTGAAGGTTGTGCGTCAGGGCTGGCAACTCAGCACATAAAAATCTACTGCCAATCATTAGCGGACTGGAGTTCCGCTGTGGCAACCCCTAGCCGGGAAAAGCCAAAAGACACAACAACTTACATAGAAATGATTTTCATCATGCAATTATACAAAGCTAGATACATATATACATACAACTACATCCAAGTTGCTGTGTATTTCACACTAGGTGTTGAAATGCGACCATATCGTGTGACATAAAATTTGGGATCTGGTTTAGCAACTGGAATAGTCTCTGCTGACTGTTCAATCTTAGGAATACTGGAATCATCTGCTGGAACAGTATCAGGAGTCAAGACACATTCTGGAACAGGAATATAATCTGGATTGCTCTGAGAGTTAAGAGTCTATCACAGGTACGATGCTGCAATATCGGTTCTGCTACAGGAAGAAGATGTCTGCAATTTCTCCTGTACTCCACACCCTCGGATTTAACAAAATAGGATCTTGGCTATGCACACTCATAAATTGACCAATCTGGTCTAAATCTTTTGCTGTTTGTATCCTCACTGTTTTACCTTTTTTCAATGGATGAAGAAGAAATCTGCTCGACTTGTCATAGCTGGACTTTTGAAAACAACACTTTCTAGATAACTGGGTTTTAATTGCTTGATTGTTCTTAGCTTTAGGTCTCAATAAACTAGAACTGATAGGCAATGTTGTTCTGGTTTGCCAAGATAGAAGTCTCTGAGCAGGTGGGCCAAGTATATCACCACGGGTATGTTTGTGATATTGAGTAAATTAAAAAAAAATTGGTATTATCACGCTTTGACTTCTCAGGTAATTGCTTTGCACTCTGTACTGCACGTTCAGCAAGTCCATTCCATTGCAGATACTCTGGACTACTAGTAACATGTACAAAGTCCCACTCTGGCAAATTTCTGAAACAACTGACTGGTAAATTGCATACCATTGTCAGAGATTAATTTCTGTGTACTGCCATGGACTGAGAAATGGCATTTCAATTTAGTAATGACTGTAGTGGAAGTTAGATTAGGTAGTAAATCAATCTCTAACCAATTCAAATAAGAGTCTACCAGTACTAAGTAATGTTGATTGTTCCACTTGAATATATCAGTAGCTACAATTGACCAAGGTAGATCAGGAATTTGACTTAGATGAAGTGGCTCTCTTTGCAAATGTGCTTTAGTGCTATTACATACTGAACATGAAGAAAGTACTCTAGCAATATCTGTCACTAGAGAAGTCTAAAATACTGGTACTCTTGCTCTTCTCTTAGTAGATTCAGAACCCGGGTGTCAGACAGACAGTAAATGCTAGAACTGTGATGTGACAAAGAGAGAGGTAATTGGTAACTTCCTTTGGGAATGTGTCAGACAGACAGTAAATGCTAGAACTGTGATATGACAAAGACAGAGGTAATTGGTAACTTCCTTTGGGAATGTAATGAGTTGGTAGATTTTAAAAATTCCCTACACCGTTTTTTATCTCAGAAATGTTAGGAGTGCAAATGGTCATAACTAAAATAATGATTCTTTTGAGCTGGGACATAGGATCTGAATTGCAAGTTCAATGCTACTGGCTGCCAAAAATGCAATTACCAGAAAATGAAAATCAAACCAACTGAAGTACTGAATATTGTAAAGCAGATGAAAAAATTGGACACAGGATCTTTTTGAAATGGAAGGAACAAATCAAATAGAAGGAAATGGACTCTGTAGGAGCAATACATGCAGAATAACATTTAGGAGGAGTGAGGTTTAAGGGACGGCAGCAATTTATGCACTGTTGGAGTGAATGATAATTATTAAAAAGTAAAATATGTATAACATGAAAATTAAAAAATATTTGCTATTGGGTTATTTTCTTTTCTATTACTGTATATGTATGTATCTACACCACTGAATATAAAGCTATTTAAAAAAAACAGGGCCCACTTAAAGAAAAACAGAAGATGGCTATGTGAAGAGTAATGCAATTCATCTTCATATCTACAACTACAGAAGCCTCATTTTGGACTAAAATTTCGTTATTTGACTACTGTAAATAAACAGTACAAACTTAAGCGAAAGCATTTACTGCTTTGACTAATAACACAGAGTATTACATAGCACGATGCCCCAGTCCTCAAAAAGGAAATACAGAAATATAATATATTTCTAAGAGTTTTGAGGGTGGGGACATGCAAGTGGGGAATAAGCAATGCACTGTTAATGACACTAAAATTATGCAGAACTGAAAATCAAGTGAAAGGTTAGTTATGAATGCAAGATGGTTCCTTACTGAAATGTTGGCACTCATAATGCAGAGTGCGAGCAATCCAGGAGTGAATATTAAACATTGATTTTCTCCTTAAAACTTCTTTTTTGCAGGAAGGCAAGTTCCTCAAAGCCTCCATACCTCCTAAACTAGTATATTTTAACTCCGAGACTGCCAAACTTTGGAGAAGAGGGAATATTCCTAGAAATGGCCATCTCGACCTTAGTATATGTAAATCCATTTTTTCTGCCATTCATTCTCAGTATTATGAGGCTTGTTAAAGCAGATTCCAACATTTCAAACAGTTACCAAGCAAGTCTTACTACCAAGCCCATAAGAAGCCACCTGTCACCTTACTCGTAAAAGATCTATTAAGAGGAAAAGGTTATGTACTGGCACAGTCAACATGTCACATGTCACATGTAAATAACTGTTATGTACTGGCACAGTCAACATGTCACATGTAAATAACTGTTATGTACTGGCACAGTCAACATGTCACATGTAAATAACTATGTGCTATATTAAAACTACTTTATGCACAATACAATTTTTAATTATGAAATTAATGTTTTTGCATACAATAGTAATATTAGTACAGAGTATGTGAACTGAAAAAAATTCCTATAAAACTATAATTTAAAATTTTAGGGTTCCTGAAGAACTTCAGCTTAATGAAAGAAGCAGTCACTTTGGCTAGTTTAAAGCAGCACAACAGCTTGTTAACTTCACATATGCATTTACAGCATTTTGAGAGATGACAGCATCTCAGCAACTCTCTGCTGCTAGTGTGAAAAAATCTGTTAGTAAGGATAACAATATTGCACAAGTGGAAAATATTAAAAGATTTTTAGGCAAGTTGTACAGCCTTACTACAAAATACATGCTTCTCTTTAGTGGAACTGGAATGCATCTAGCGTTTCTCGTCCCGGTGAAGGAGTACTGCCAGGAATCTGTCATCCATGACCTCTAGGGATTTGACTCTTTTATTCAATGCAATGTGTTTTTGTAGGTACTCCATTATTTCCTCAAAGCAATAAAAATGTGATCCCAATATTTAAAGAGATTATGACTTTAACACTCTACAGTATGGAACAACCATTTACTCCTTTGGATTTCAATATTTTATTTAAAGAATTAAACTTCTTTCTAAGGGTTACCAGCTGAGCATTGTAAAAGAAATATGATGATTAACTCACTGGTGCGGTAACGTTGTCACCTCACAGTTAGACGTTGCCCGTTCGATTCTCAGTTAGAGCGTCTTCTGTGTGTCATGTGTGAATGGGCGTTCCTTCATTGAAGGTTGTGAGTTAGGCCCGGCAAGCCAGCACATGAAAATCTACTGCCAATCATTAGCGGACCGGAGTTCCGCTGTGGCGATCCCTAACCGGGAAAAGCCGAAAGACACAAACAAAACTCACTAATATCTAGAAAAAACAACCATGCTCGGTTTTGATTAATGTATACTTTAGCAGTTATGTGGACTGCCTTGCCCTATTAAAGCCTAAAATTTTTCTGTTCCACTATAATGGAATTGAATTTGTAGTATTCAGTGCTCTGACTAAAGATACTAAATAAGGAAAAAATAAACCTGAACAAGAAATGTTAAGGAAAAAATAAAATATTTTCTTACATTTAATTTTTTAAGTTACTCTGAACTTGAGGCAACTGCTCTCCAGCTTCTCATCTAGACTGAAATGGAGCACTTCACCAACTGACTGCCAGCAGGCATCAATGAGTTAAGAGACAAGGTTTTTATTTTGTGTCAGAGGATTTAAACCAAAGGGATCAGTGAGTCCTCTACTTCCAAAAAACACTCTTTGGAGCTGGCAAATTCTTGATCCTTAGTGATTCATTCCTCACACTGCAATACTTGGGCTGGCTTGCCACAGGTGTCCCTCTACTAGGATCTTTTCAGAATCTCTCAGTAGCTTGAGCTCCTCTCATAGATTCATGTAGTCTAGGAGACCACTGAGGGGCCTAGTCCAAATTTCCAATTGCTTCAAGGTCACCCAGAAGGCAAATGAAGTCTGACGGAATCAAGAAGTAGCTCAACAGCTTACCACTTTAATTCTCTGAGCTAACTGCCAGAGATAACACTGATGATTAAACTACAGTGGAACAGAAGAACTGTGGTATCCTTATTCCCATAAAGTATCTTTGCCTTTCTTTTCTCCAGATCTCATTTTCCACTCTACAGCATCAAATCTTCTCATTTTGAGATTTGCCTTAAGAGACATGTCTTCCTTTCGGCAGATAGCTGCCAATTTTTTTCAGTCTCTACAGTATTATTATTATTATTTATTGCTGTTTTCTTTTTGCTTCTTAACAAATTCATTTTTTTTGTTTCTTACCAAATTCATTATTTCCACAACCCCACATGCCCACTTAGGTGGCTATCTTCCTTTATGTATTTTTTATCTACCTTTCTAAACAGTCTCCATTGTGTCCCTCTCCCTCAGAGTCTCACAATCCTAGTATGTCAACATACTGGGTCCAACAACAAATAATGAGGAAACTTCTCTGTGTGGAAGATCTAACATACAGGTTCAGACACCAGCAGAGCTAGACTCTGTATAGCATATAGCACATACATGATTTTTTGTGACAGTTAATCCTTTTTAGGTTGTAACTTTTTAATGCACAGTGTTTCAGCTTAACTAGACACATATTGAGTACATGTTTATATTGGCTCCAATACCATACTATTCAATGAAATGCTTTCAGGAAGTTTTAGCAAAAATCAATGTATAATTTTTAGTTTAAATTTTAGTTTAGTTTAGTTCAGTTTAGTATAACATATCCTAAAATCACACAGCTTGAAGTAGGGCAGCACTGTGTCAAATATCACACTAGTGTATAGGGGAAGGGGTATTTAGCCAGTAAACATGTCAATTGTCTTTTACAACAGAAATGCCTTAGTAAACCACTCCCATGCTTTTAATCAGGTTTTAAACATGTATATAAAGGGAATGATGAATTTCTACACTTTATTCTGTTTTTTCAACTACTATTTGGATCGCTTGTTTGTGTGTTTCTAATAAAGAAGATTCAGTTTGAACTAGCTTGTGATTCCCTACTTTCATTAGTGGATTTATAGGAAAGTTTTTAAAGAAAGTATTTCTGCCACCTGTTATTAGGTGGGATATTCACAGTATGTTTTTTATTAGGTGCCTGAACTCTAAGTAACTCTAGGGAATCTTAGATCTTCCACACAGAGAAGTTTACTCATTATTTTATCTACCTTTCTCCTCCCTCCCACTATATACTTAAAAAACAGCATTTATTTAAACAGCAGTCAAGTATTTTACATTAGATAATTATCAAACTTATTGTTACTAGCATTTCTAATTTGCTGAAGCTGCGATTTACTATTTGCCTGTTTAATCATAAGAACTGTTCTTTAGCATAGTGCTTAGACTTTTTGGGTTTTGACTTTGTGTAGTAATATCATGTGGTGTTTCTTGATGGATAAAGATAATGTCTCCGGCTTTTCCAAGTGCACTCAATGTGGTCAAAAGATTCCCTCCCAGACAAACACAAACAGTGCACTATATGCACATGTGGGGTGTGTGTGGATCACTTGACTACAGATTGGATTATCTTCAAAAATTTTAGTACTAGAACCACTCTAGAGTATAAAAATAAACTGATCTTAAAAAGACTCTTACCACCATAGACTAAAAAAAGATTACGAGAGAGAGGAAAATGTGAAGAAAAGAGAACAGAAAGCATAAGGACTGTTGGGCTAGAGTTTTAGAACTGCTATCCTCACAAAAATTCACTACAGCTTCCTCAATCTAGTAGACTCCTACAGCTGAACCTTGGCCTTCAACACAATGACAGCTCCATCAGTGCCAATGACTTTGTCCCATAGAGGACTGGCTCAGCTGGAGCTATATATGGTGTTTTATTCTGCAGAAGAGATTGGGCAGCTTCTCCTTACAGCAGGAATTATTTAAACATTTAGAGCCTAGACCTTTTTCTACCTTATCTGTGAGGTCCTCCTAGTCAGTGTAGAGCCACTCATCTAATATCAACTGGGATAAAATGATAACAGCTTTGATCAAGGCCCAGTTAGAATTTGGTGTCTTCCTGTCCCTTCTGTCTCTAGAGCAACCACAGAAGGTATCTATTGCTCCTACTCCAAGCATGGTTCTGGCACTGGGGGCATTGGAGATGATCTTGGATATCATGTGAATTCATTTCACACTGACTTCCCATAGGCTCCAACACCCTTAACTCTGGAGACCTCCGTAATAAAATCCTTGGTGATGGCAGCAATTGGGCCCAAGGTTACTGATAATGACTTGCAAGCAACAAGTACAGCACTGATGTATTTGGAGTCATTCATGGCGCTGATGCAGTTGGCATGTGAGGCATCCATAACAAAGCTACCTCACAGCTGTGCCTTCACCTGGCACTGGTGAATGCCAATGTCAAGTGTTTGATGCCGACCTCTGTGTTGACTCAACTGATGGCCCTGACTCTACTGGTAATAACAGCCTCAGCATTAGTCACTGAGGTTAGACCATCAGAACAAGGGTACCCTTCAGGTATGTAGGTGTGGAACAGGCAGTAACCATTCAGGCTGTATCTCAAGACACCATCCAGTCTGAGAACTTGAGCCAATCACCATTATTCCAGAAAGACGAAATACTGAAAAGGCTCATCAGACCTACACAGGTACTGGGAAAAGTCTGGGGAAGAGTCTTCTTCTAAAAGCTAGGATGACTCCTTCCAAAGTATTCCAAGGAAGTAGAAATTAAAATGGAGGCACATAGACTCAGAGTCCCCTACACCCAGAAAAAGGCCTCAGTAAAGGAAAGATTTCCTCACTAGCCCTTCCTGAAGACCCTGATTTTGTCAAGTCCTAGAAATGTTGCATCAGATGGGGTCTTTGCCCCCATGACTCCACCTCCCTGGAGGACAGCCTACAAAAGGTTTTTTCTTCCCCCCTCCTAAAACCTGGGATGTCCTTCTCCATGATAAGCTGATTTACAATGTCATACAAAGAACATGGCATGAACCAGACATTGTCAAACCAAATCCCTGGAAGCCTGATTGGAGTCTCCAGCCTCCCACAGACAGACAACACTGGAGTAAAGGACCTCCTGCATTATATTAAGTACATAACTACTGTATTTTAGACTATTCATTATGTCCACTTCAATGTGTGGGATGCAGTCCTCAACTAATCATCCTGGATGACATCACGACAAAATACCATAAAGTATGGTGGCACCAAAAGGAGGGCCTTGATCTAGATACAATGACAAATTAACAGTGTTGTGTAAAGGTATGCACTGAGGTCCATGTTGCTGTAGCACAAATGTCAACTACTGAAGAATTTCTGAAAAAGGTGGATGATGTGCATATGGATCTAGTAGAATGTACTTTTGATTTAGAAGGAAGTTTTACTTAGAAATGTCATACATTAGGGAAATACAGCTGGACAGCCATTGGAGCGAGAGTGACCTTGGATGCTGTTTCTCCCATTCTTACTGGTGTGAAGGATATGAATAGCTGATTAAGTTTTCTGTTTTGTTTTGTTCACGACAAATAAAATTTTAACTGCCTGTGCATGTCAAGGCAATAAATTAGATATTCCACTCTGTTGGAGCACTGAAAAAAGTACAGGATGGCGGACAGTTTAATGTTTACTTCTGAAACTGTCTTAGGTTGGAAGGATGGGCTGTTTTGCAGTGGGACTCTATCTTTGTGAAAAAATTAAACAAGGAGATTGAAAAGAAATGGCTTGCAGTTCAGGTACCTTTCTGGCTAATATAACAGCTATTATAAAGAGAGTTTTCAAGAAAGAAATGTCAAATCAGCTTAACTTGTTCTTTTGAGTGGAAGGTGAATTAGCTTCCCCAAGACCACGCTAAGATCCCAAGGAGGGACATGGTCCTTAAGTGGGGGATAGACCAGGAAGATCCGTTTTAGAAGGGCCTTACAAACCTTTTGGGACACCAGTGATTGTAGATTAAAACCTTGGTGGAAGTTAGAAATAGATGCCAAGTTTACATTAATAGTAGAGAAGCCAGTGCCCACATCAAACAGTGAGAAATAACATAACTGTAGGAACAGGAGCAGAAAAGAGGGTCTAAACTATGTTGGACTGCTCAAGAGGAAAACATTTTTCCACTTCTTCCAGGGCAGTTTACATCTATCCACTAAACGGAGATGTGTATTGCAAAGAGAAAATGCTGTGAGGATATTACTCATTCCCACACTCTTATAGATTTTCAACAAAGGAAGTAAGATTTGGTGCAACCTTGTTTGTTGATATGCCACACCATTTCCATGCTGTATGTGTGGATTACTGTGACATCTTGGAAAAGGAGCTCCTGAAGGCCCACAGTCCAAGAAAGACCATCCTCATTTCCAGAACACTGATGTGCAGACTGGCCTCCTGTTAGGACAACATTTATTGGACTGTCTATCCCTCGCAATTCACCCTTACCTACGTGCAGACATGTAAGCAGTACTGGTGGTCGCTGGTAAGGGTAAAACTAATGGGCATTTTGTGGTCAGGTTCTGGGAGTAAATTCTTCATACATTGGATAGACAAATTATTATAGTCATACCTTTGTCTAGTTGAACTTCTCACATTATGGTAAGTAAGTAAGTAGGGCAAAAGATCAATAATAGCAACCACCAGTCCAAACACTTTGAAAATTAATATGGTTGAGGGGGGGGCTAAATGGACTAACAGGTGGTGAATTATCAACTGTAGTGACAGCACACTGCCTTAAGAAGAAAGCCTGAGAAACTTGTCTACCATGTTTATATGGCAACCTGCAAAGGCAAGTTCTGTAATGGCTCCAATTGTGATTTTGTACTGCTGACTGATATTTCCAAGGACAGGCACAACTGCAGTAAATAATTCTTTACTTCCTCCAACGACTCTTTGTGGAAGAAGACTAGTAGTCTGTCATCCAGGTAAGAGAACATGCAGATTTCCTGCTCTCATGTGATACGTGACCACTGCCATGCATCTGGTGAACATCGGGGGGGGGGGGCTGTAATAAGACCAAATGACAGGGCATGGTAATGATAATGACTGGCTCCTATCCAGAGAAGAGAAACCTTCTGGAGTCTTTGGCAATCTTCATATACTGATGTGTGTCCTGAAAGTCCACTGAGGACATCCAGTCTCCTTCCTGTAGACACAGATGGGCAGACTACATTTTGACCATTCATAACTTGTTTTACTTGACATAAATTCTAACACTGGTCTAAAGTCATGAGTTTGCCTGGGAACCAAAAAGAATCTTGAGTAAGTCTTGGATCCTCTCTGGTCTGATGAGATGTCCTGAACAGCTCTTTTTGAAAGAAGACTCTTGACTTCTGTTCTGGCTGCCTTGTTCTGACAGGATGGGATGTATGGCAATGATGAGAAGATTGGTTTGGATAGTTCCAAAAATGGAATGGTACTGCCTCTGGATATTATCTCCATGACCCAACTGTCTTGCATGATGGCCAGCCATGATTCATGGTTCAGAAAGATTACTCCTTACTGCCTCCACTGTGAACAGTTGGGCTGAGTCACAGGGGTTCTGCTGTTGCTTCCTTTAAAAAGGGCAATGGAATGCCTGGTTTTGTGGACAACCTCTGCCTCCAGGACTACATACACTGATGGGGCCCCTAAGTTGCTGCAGCCCTGGCAAAGGGTTATGACTGAGACTTTTTCTACCCTAAATTTTTGGGGCTTTTCTGTTTTTTAGAGAAGGACCACTGTGAGATCACAAATTTAACTCCCACAGTGAATAACATTTTACCCTTCTGCTTACTCCGGATCAGTTTCGCTTTCACCTTGGTTCTAAAGAAGAGGACTCAAAGTATGTGTTGGGAGCTTCCAAGATGGCTGCACATTGTAACAACTTAATTTTAATTCTCACAGTGTGAAAAAAGAACTAGGCAGAAAAAGCCAGTGGACTTGTATTTCCGGGTAAATTCCAGTAAGTGTGCTGCCTGGATGCCAAGAAAAAAGAAATACAGAGGACCTGAAAGAAAATCAGCTACAAAAGGTAAGGAAAAACACTGACTGGGAAGAGCACAGCAGCTGTTCAGCAAAAGCAGTGCAAGCTCCAGACATAACTTCCAGTAACCTAGAGGAAAGTACAAGACAACTGAAAGAAACACTGATGGAGTATATTAACTCAAACAACAAAAGGCTGGAAAAATGAAAGAAGGTTTAAACATATTCAAATGAGGTGATAAAACTGCAAAAAAATCAGAGGTCGAAATGAAAAAAAGGCAGACTGAATAGGAGACTGCTCAAGAAGAGCTGTTTTAAAAAAATAACAATTAGAAGACAGAGCATGTAGGAAAAACTCGAGCTTTTCTGCTGTACCAGAGAAGCTGGAAGGAACAGACTGTATTAATTTTATGAAAGTACAAGTAAGCAACTGTTGCCCGTTCGATTCTCAGATGGAGCGCCTTCTATGTGGCGACATGCGTGAACGGGCGTTCCTTCGTTGAAGGTTGTGCGTTAGGCCCAGCAAGCCAGCACGTAAAAATCTACTGCCAATCATTAGCGGACTGGAGTTCCGCTGTGGCGACCCCTAACCGGGAAAAGCCGAAAGACACAACAACAAATAAGCAACTGGACAGATATTCCATAGCAGGAGTTGTTAACTGAAAGGACGCATAGTGTGTATATTTTAAACCTGTCTATGAATAGTAAAGATGCAATCCTACCCACAGAAGGAGCTGATTCTGACAAAACTGTGGCAGAAAGACAAAGTATGAAAAGTGGGACACAGCCGAGTGTTTGTGGAGAATGATTAGTCACTGTACAGCAGGCAGAAGAGGAGTAAATGTATTCCACTATTCAAGGAATGATGAAAAGCAAACATGAGATTCAAACTGCTCCACTCAGCTATCTTTAAAATATTCTTGGCTGGAGAGACAAAATCATTTTTGATGAAGTACACGCTAAGGAGGAAATGCAAAAGTTTGTCCAACAAAAGGTGAGCTGTGAAACAGAAGGAGATTCTGCTTCTTGTTATTCTGGTAATAAAGACCACAGAGAGACTGTGCCAGTGAAACCTTTTCCAATGTTTCAATGGAAAATGCTTGAGAGAATGAAAAAAAAATCAAAACAGCTGAATGGAAGAATCGAGAATATGTTGGAAATTATGCAAAGACAGAATCTAGGAGATGGAGATGAACAGGAATAAAACCAGTGACTTAGAAACTGGCAAATGTGCGATTACAAAGCAATAATTATGTTTGTGAAAAATGACAGAACAAGAAAATCTGGAAATATTGGACTTTGTTAAACCTTGTAGGGACTCTAAAGCATATGCCCTACTTCATGTCATTAATATTCAGAAAAATACTTAGGAGAGTTGAAGAGGAGGGATAACGTTAATTGTAAGTAAAACAATTATTTTCTTAATAGTAATATTTTCATAGTGCATGACTTTCTTTGCATGCTATAAAGTAAAGTTTTCTCAGTTATTTTTAAGTGGAATGGGATACTAATGTAAACAGGTGCTCCTGCTTTTTTCTTCTTTTTTTCTTTCTCCTTTCTTCTCTCTTTCTCCTTGCTCAGTTTTAAGAAATGTAGGCACAGCAATGTAAAACAAACAAAAATAAAGAAGTCTGGTCAAAAGAGCACGACAAAAGAAAAATGTATGTACTTTTTCTCATTCTTTCATAGGGGAATGACTGGATTACGGCCCTTAGCTTGATCTAGTAATAAGTTTTAAGAGAAAGCAAGTAAATAAAAAAGAACATTGAATTCTGTGATGATGTAAGGTATTGCCAGCTATGCCAGTAGAAGTAGGGCAGTGGATGTGTAACATATTCAGCACAGCTAGCTGGAATTTTGTAAAGAATTACATGTCATTTGTATATCAAACTGATTTGTAAAAGTGCTTGTGTTGCAAATATATTTATAAAGTTGCTTGTGTTACAAATGTATCAATAGTGTGTCCTGCAGGACAGAAAAAATATATATATTTATATCAGACTGTACTGTTGTAAACAGCATACTGAGATAGAAGAGGTTAACCTCAGTCCAGCAAACTTTGAAAAACAGCAAGAAATTAAATTAAATTACTTAATTTTAGGCCATAAAGATTATATCGTACATTCTGACTGCAGTCAGAGATAAAATGTTTGTGCCAGAGAATGGTTTATTAGCTCTTGTAGGAAGAGTGGAAGTGTTTTTTATTTTATGACTTCCAGAAGCTGCAACAGATCTTAGCAAAGCTCTATGTGTGTGCATTATTGACACACATGTGTGAGATTCTGGGTCAGTGCTAGGAAAAGGGGTAACATGTGAGCCAGAAATCAGATTACCAGATATATGTGATGTCATTCCGTAATCCATCACTGAAATAATGTTTTTAATACTACATAAGACTGAAGTTCTCAGACCACTCTGTTTTTGAAACCTGACATAAAAGAACCCCTCACCTACTTCAACTTGCCTTGCTCTAGTACGTGACCAGGGAATAGTAATTCTTTATATCAGTCAGGAAAATATAGTGAGATTAGTAAAGCACTGTTTTCCTGTATATGTGTGCATTTGTTCATCTGAGTTACTTTAGTATTTTCTGTGATTGAAACTCTGGTGTTTATTGTAGGTAGATACTTAGTATTTTCATATTCTTTTATTTATTATTATTAAATATATTTAAAGTTGTAATTGTGGCTGGTCCTTTAGGATCATAAGAAGTTACTAGGCTATTGGTCATGAGGCCCTTACAAGGCTATCCAAGAGTTTAGCCCATGTTTAGCCAAGTTAGCACTTGATTCCCCTGTCCAGCAGGGACACGGGTGGAATCCCATGGATGTATTTTCTGTTTCCCATCCACTTATCCAGGTTGCACTTAAAAAGGGGTAAAGAGGTACTCTGCTTGATGGGGAGAGGGAGTCTATTCCACAGATGGGGCAGTCTCTGGGGCACAAATCTGTGCTGCCAGCAAGTCCTATTGATGTCACAGACCAGGCTGAGGCCAGGCATGTGGGTTACCCGAGTGGAGCTTGACTTGCGTATTTGCAGCAGTCCCATCAAGGCGGGGTCTGAGATCTCCTTGCATGCCAAACAGAGGTCACCTCTGAGGAGTCTGTATGAAACTCAGTAGAGGGATAGGGCTTTTAGCCTATCTGTGTATGGTAGATTTTTGAGACCCTGGATTCTCCTGGTGAGGAACCTCTGTGGTCTCTCCAGCTGCTGCATGTGCTTTGTGACATACATGCTGAATGAGGCATTGTACTCAATAATGGGCCTTATAAGGGAAGAATACAGGGATGTTATGACCTCCTTGCCCCTGGATGAGATACCCTTACTTATGAGGTGGGCCATGTAGAAAGCTTTCCGTACAATGGAAGCTACATGAGGGTAAAAAGTCAGGCTGCTATCAACCTGGGTGCCCAAATCCCTCAAGACTGATCGCATGCTTAGGACGTTGCTATTAGTGTGATAATTTTTGGGTTCATCACTCTTCCCAAAGGGGATGATGATCATTTTTTGGTATTCAGCTTGAGGCCATTTTTCTGGCACCAGTCATTTGTTTGGGTGAGACTCTCTTGGAGGGTGCCCACATCACTAGGGGAATTGATGACAGTACCCAGCTTGCAGTCATCTGAAAACTTGGTCAGCCATAGCCCACTGGTTTTTGGCTACACCTCAGAAAAGTATATCCCAAATAACAGAGGCCCCAAGACCGAATCCTGGGGTACGCCGCTGGTTATGGGTCTACTGCTTGTGGTGGCTTCCCCTATTTTGACTAGGTGGGTTCTATCCGTGAGCCAGTTAGCTACCCATCTGGTAACATATGGTTTCATGCCTAGTTGTGAGAGTTTATCTATTATGCCTGAGTGGGGAATAGTGTTGAAGGCTTTGGCCAGGTCAAAGTAAACGGTATGCACCATCTTCCCCTCGTACATGGCTTTGGTGACTGTCTCAAAGTCGACCAAATTTAACAGACATGACCTCCCCTTGACAAAACCAAACTGTGTGGGATCAACTGTTTGGAGGTTGCCAATGTCCTTCTTAATGAGGTCCATGATAATCCATTCCATGGCCTTGCAGATCAGACTAGTTAGGCTGATGGGTCTATAATTTCCAGGATTGGTGGATGCTCCACCTTTGTGCAAAGGAATGACAATGGCTGTCCTCTACTTAGCTGGGACAAAGCCGGCACTCAGGCATTGGATGAATAGGGCGCCTAATGGTACTGCAAGTTCTTGCCCAAGCTCATGTAGGATGCAGCATGGGATGTTGTCGGGTCCCATGGAGGGGGTATTTTTTTTTCCTTTGAGAGAGCACTGACGACATGTTCCCTAGATATAAGGGAAACGGGGCAGGTACTGGGAATGTCCTGATTTACTGATGGGGTGACAGAGGGGTGAAGTTTTCAGTGAATCTTTCAGTCAGCTACTTTACTATATCTACAGCATTTGTATATGTGGTGTCCTTGACCACTAGTTCTGAACAGATCTGGGTGATTCCTTTGAGATAGTGGACATATGTGAAGAAAGCCTTATGATTATCTCTAGTAGATGTGGCCAATTTGGATGCAAAGTTTGCTTTGGAGGATTTCACTAGTGCTCTTATTTGCTTGTTCAGACTAAGGAGAGATTGCTTCCAATTGGGCACCTACTCCTCCTTTCTTGGACATGGACAGCATATTTTTCCTTTTGTTATAGAGTTTATTTATTGCAGATGTCCACCAGACAGGTTTACTCTTCCTTCCGGAGGATGATTTAGTCCTGTACAGTATTCCTGATTCTATGCATCTATATAAATGCTCGTATAGTGCTTTGGTAAAGTTTTGGATAATAATGTCTGTTCCTAGAGAGGGGGAGGGTGCTGTGAAGCTGTTTATACCATCCCTCAGGTGGCTGTAATCAACTTTGCAGAAGTTTTTTTGTTTAATCCTAGCTAGAGGGGTGTCGGGGAAGATGGCGACTTTGAAAGTGACCGCTTTATGGTCGGATCCTACCAGGAAGGATGATACTACAGGGATGCTGCAGTGGTTATTCATGTTGCTTAATACCAAGTCCAAGATATTATCATCTCTGCTGGGGGTATCAACTAGCTGTTCAAAAGCATTTGCATTGACGAAATCAAGGAATCTCTGGGCATGTGTGCTCTGGCATGAGTAGTTCTTCCAATCTATGTTTGGGTAGTTAAAGTCACCCAGAATCAGGGTAAAGGGTTGAATCTTGACAGATTCGAAGAGGTCCAGGTAGGAGGACTGGGCCACCTTGAATCAGATTTGGGGGCCTGTAGCTAGCTATAATTTGTATAGGGGTCTTGTCAATGGTTAACTGCACCTGAAGTGTCTCCTGTGCATCATACTGTTTAACCAGCCTGGAGGTGTGCATGTCTTTAATATATAGTGAAACTCCACCTCCTTTGGCTTTACTGCAGTTTGGGGTCTGAATGTATGATAGGAAGAGTAACCAGGTAAAGCTGGGGTGCTCTCTGCAGCTTTGAACCAGGTTTCTGTGACTGTAGAGATGTCAGCCTTTTCCAGGTTTAAGAATGCTTGCAATGAGTGCAGTTTCATGTTTAGACTCCTAGCATTTAGCATAACCTTTAATTTGCATTTTGTAGAAATTTTTATGTTGAAAGTGTTAACTTCATCAGTTTTCCTAAAAGGTACTGGGGGAGGCAAGTGCCTTTGCCAGAAGCCTGAAGCTCAAGTGAGACAGATGAAGGCCATCTCTGGCAAAGCACCGTGGTCTGTCGATCATATCTTCCCAAGCTGTCAGGTGCTATAAACCCCTGGAATGACACCAGAAATTAAGCCAATTGTTAAAGTCAATCATTTTCTGTTTGTATTGAGGCATTATTCTGGGTGATGGTAGAATGCTGCTTAAGGTTAAGGACACACCCGCCTGGGACACATATTCAATGAGTTCAATCATGTCTCTCTTCATATATGCTAGGCAGGTATGCCTGAAGTCATTCACACCAACATGAACTATGACAAAGTCATAACAGTACCTGTTGTTGAGAGACTTGAGTGCATATGTGATATGGTGGATTCTGGCCCCCGACAACGAACCGTGACTTTCTCCTTATTCAGCCTGATGAGAGGCACATCTGTGTGTCGCACAATGGAGTCTCCTATGACTAATATGTTGGGTTTATGGTTAAGCCTTAGTGGCTGTGAGACACAAATGTGTGAAAAGGAAGCCAATCTGGTGGTCCCCTGCCATAAACAAACTCTGCAACAGAAGGAGGAAACTGATGTGGAATAAGGTGAAGTCCCAAGATTGAAAAACTTCCTTATCAGCCTCAACAAAATGTTGAGATCCCTCATCAAATCCTCTAAAGCTAGCTATGAAAACAAAATTGCAGCAGATAGTAAAGACAACCACACGGCCTTCTATAGTTATGAAAGAATCTCCACGGCAATACCCAGATTTCTTCTGAGCTACTGCACAATGGTACCTCTTATATTGAGCCAACAGATATTGCCAATATACTGGCAGACAAACTCAGTATCAACTTTACCGCTCTCCCCCACCAAAGGACCAATCACAATACCAGTTGATTGCCAGGCACCCAGTATTATTGCTGCACAGGTTAAAACAGCACTGTACAAGGCCAAGAATACAGCTTCTATGGGACCTGACAATATCCCTGGCTGTGTTCTACATTAACTACAGAGTGAACTGGCAACTCACCTGTGTACCCTGTTCAATCATAGCCTCACCTTAGGCTTTTTTCCTACCAAATGGCGCATTGCTACAGTCATCCCTCTCCACAAAGGAGGAGCAACTACAGACCCTGGAAACTATCCCCCCACTAGCTTGATGAGTCTGATATGCAAGGCTATGGAACATATCATCATGGACCTAATAAACAAGGATATAGGGAATCTCCAAACTCTGGATCCTACACAGTTTGGTTTTGTGAAGGGTACAGCATGCCTGCTCAACTTGATCGACTTCTTTGAGTCAGTCACCACAGCTGTGCCTGAAGGCAAGGTGGTTCATACAGCCTACCTTGATCTGGCCAAGGCCTTTGATACCATTCCCCACTCAGGAATCATAGAAAAACTCACTAAACTGGGCATCAACCCCTATATCACTTGGTGAATTGCAAACTGGCTCACAGATAGAACCCACAGTGTGAAAGTAGCTGACTCCAAGTCAGACTGCCGACCAGTCAAGAGTGGAGTCCCACAGGGTTCAGTCCTGGGTCCTCTCCTGTTTTGTATCTACTTCTCTGAAGAACAACATGAAGGGACTCTGGCTGACAACGTTTGCAGTCGATTGTAAGTTGGGAGCTATTATTAACTTCCCAAGTGATGTTGACATCCTACAGAAAGGCCTCACGGAGACCAATGACTGGTGTTAGAACCATGTCCTTAAGCTCAATGCCAAAAAATGTGTCTTCATCCCCTTGGGAAAAACCTGGTTCCCTTGAATTACCACATTGATGGTAGTCCACTGAACACAGAAGGCATTATAAGATATCTGGGAACACAGGTTGACAGCAACCTCTCTTTCAACCACCACATTGCCACTGTGGTCAGAAAGTTCTTCTATGTAGCAAATCTCATTACTAAGGGTTTTGCACCCAGGAAGAAAAATGTCATTGTCTCCCTCTACTCTTCCCTCCTTAGGCCAATCATCAAGTACAATGCCCCATTTGGCATGTACCTCACTAGACACCTGCAACATCTGGAGAGGCCGCAAAAGTACCTCACAAAGAGGATCCTCAGCCTTAAACACTTGTCCTATATGGACAGACTCAAAAAACTCCAACTATTCTCTGTCTCATATCACCTACTTAGAGGCGATCTCTGCTTGACTTACAAAGCCATGTCTGACTGAGCTCTGTTAGAAATGCTACATCTAAAGAAATCCCAATCCCTCCATACCACACACTCCAGAGATCTCAACCTCATTAATACAATCAACAGAACATGCTGGAGGGGCAGGTTCATAACCCAGGGACTGCCCATGCTCTGGAATAGACTTCCCCATACATGTCAAGCAGAGCACCTCACTGGCCCTCTTCAATAGAAATTTTGATGAGTGGATAGGAAATAGAAAATTCACCCCGGGGATCAATCCAGTAGCTCTACTTGACAGAGGCACTACGAACTAAGGTCGAGTGGCACGATACCAGGGTAATCCTATGGGCTAGGCTTGTAAAGGCTCCAGGGCCATTAGCCTAGTATACATCTATGAACCTATATGCATGGTATGTGGTGTGGAGGGCTGTGGGGATCCAATGTGTTTTTGCCTTGGAGGTCTCCTTTGTTTGGGTATGTTTTTGTTGAGGACTTCCGCAAATGTGGATGGTGTTTCAGGTGTAGTGATAATGTTGACAACCTTCTCAGTGCTAGATATACTGCCTTGTGAGGGAGAGAGGACAAACTCTAAGTGCCTAATGTAATTTCATCTCTCGCAAATTATGTTCCTAGGTGGTAGCAGTAGATGGTTGACTGTGTACATGAGGCAGTTGCTACACTGTCTCAGGATGCCCATATCAACTAGATTAGCAGGAGAAACTGTAGGAAATTGTCCATCCATATTTGTCAGAATCTGATGGAGTAAGGCCAAAGAGAGCTAAGGGGTAGGCCTAAAGCCTGAGTGCTTAAATCAAAACTAACAGGCTTAGAATAACACTTCCAATTTAAACAGTCTATAAACAAGCAGTAAGAAATGCAACTGAACACTTTAGAGAACAAGCAGCAGCAAGTAGGAGAAAAAGTAAGATGAAGTAATAGAGTAGGAAGATGAAACACAAATACAGTAAAAGCAGCTGAATAAAGTGTTTTTTTTTTGTTTGTTTTTGTTTTGTTTGTTAGTGAAGTGGAAAGGAAGAGAGGAGGAACAAAAGATAATTCAAGGTTAAGGAACTAAGGAGTTTGGCCTTCCAAATTATCTATGTATTAGGTAGAATAAGCTAATGAGATGGGACTGGGAGCAGTAGGAACAGGCAACAGCAAAAGCCACCAACTTTAAGAACACAACAGACGTTGGGTGGGACAGTGGGATAAAAACAAAATTCAACCAGAGGTCAGCAAATATATAAATGCAAACACGGAAAAATAAATAATTCAGTCAAGCAAATATATAAAAACAGGGGTCTACTTCATATGATCGACAGCTCATATGATCGACAACCAAAACACTGAGAGCTCATATGATCAACAGCTCATATGGTCGACACATAAATCCAAAGCATTATGCCCTTTCCCCACTGTAGTGTGACCCTGGAGTAGAAATAAATAGAGGGGGTGTGGGGGGTGTAGCCCCCCCCATATTATTTACATGAAAATATTCAATTCAGTTAAAAGTATCCATATGTATGTTTAAAATTTATGACATATGTGGGGGGCTGTGCCCCCCAAAACAATTTATTCCTACTCCAGGGTCACGCTACAGTGGGGAAAGGGCATACTGCTTTGGATTTATGTGTCGACCATATGAGCTTTCAGTGTTGAGCTTTCAGTGTTTTGGTGTCAGTCAAGTGGTTGTCGATCATATGAGATTTCAGTCATATGAAGTAGACCCAAAAACAATGCAGTACTGTTAAGCAAATAAATAAAACCAGTGCAGTACTGTTAAGAAAATGAATAAAACCAGTGCAGTACTGTTAAGCAAATAAATAAAAACAATGCAGTACTGATAAACACTGAACAGTTAAAGTGAAAAAATATACATATGTGAGCTCTGTAATTCCAGACTATTTAAGAAACACCCTCAGTCAGGCACAATGGAGCTTCCAGCAAGATAAGCAGAAATTCACACAAAGGTAATATTTTTATACCAGCAATATAAAAGACCCTTCCAAAGCTACACATTGAGGCAATCAGATAATACAGAAGCTGTTTGATCAGTTTTTCCACCCTGGAATGAGTTCACCACAAACTCTCTGCTGCCCCAGAAAGCTGTAAATGACCTCCTATGTGGAACCAGTAAGTCAAGTTTAAGCAGTGTTGTGCTAGTTACTTATAAAATTAATAAGTTACTATTACTAGTTACTTTTAAGTGAAAGTAATATGGTACTATTACTTATTACTTTTCTAAAAATGTAATATATTACTATTACTAGTTACTAACTAAAGTAACTAGTTACTGTTGAGTTACTTTTACATAAGTATAGTTTATCAAGTCTCATGTTCAGATTTACTCACATAGTACTTGTATGTGAGGAATACATGCTTATTGCACATGAATACAAGTGTATTAAAGTTGTATACATAGTGTTACAATAATGATGAATAGCATTTTACAGTTTGCAAAGTCCCACAGACTAGTCTTTATAGTTAGAGTCACAATGTAATACTCAAACCAAAGTACGCACAGCCAGCAACACAAGACCCATAACAAGTTACAATCCATCAAATTTTCAACAATGTACATTAGGCTAATCTGCTAAAATAAATGCTGAGGACGCAAAAATGCTTACAGAAAATGTCATACAAGTCTAAGAAGACTTAGCACAACAACATCAACCAAAATATCACTTTATATAACTATTCACAATGACTACACATTTCTGTTGGCTCGAAGAAGGAGCAACTTTTCAAAGTGTTCATCAGTGAGTCTGTTTCTTCCTGCAGTCAGCACTTGTCCACCAAGACTTAATAGGTGTTCAACAGGTGCACTAGATGTCAGAGCTGCATTAGTGTTCAGAAATAGCTTCTTGACTATAGGGTAACTGTTGAGAGAAGATATTTGTCTATAAGGGTCAGCCAGATACATAACCATCTGAGAAGACATGTTGACATTGGCTGGTGTTGACTCTTTGAAGCTGAAGAAGCTGTCTTCGGCGGTTAATGCAGAAGCTTCAGATGACCCACATACAGGTTCATCCAGTTTCTGAATGGCATCAAGGAGCAGAGCCTTGCTGAGTTTCTGCTCTTCAGTGTCCATCCATCGTAAATGGAACTATGAATGCACTATGCTAGCCAGAATGAGCTCTTCACACTCTAGAAGGTGATTGAACCGAGCTTCGATGCCTTTTAGAAGAGCATCAACAAACAGCACAACAAGCTTCACAGACTGCCTGACTTTGGACAACTTGTTTTTCAGGCATGATCAGGATTCCCATGAAGCTTTTCAGCTCTGATTAGGATGACCAGAGCCATTGCCAGAGGCTGCATTGCTTGCACAAACTCAGCAACAAAGGTAATTTCTGCAGGACTGAAGATGGCAATTCTAATCTGTTTACCTGTCTCATTCAGCAAGCCTTCACCCTGAGTTGCAATGAGGTGAATTCTCTCCATCGTGCAGAAAGTAGAATTCCGTCGTGTTGCAGTGGGAATAATCAATGCCAGATCACACTTATTTCGAGCCACCTCAGCAGATTGGGTGCTGTGATTAGTCTTGTTCAAAACAGCATTGCATTTGGCCATGGTGCTTCACATGATCTTTTTATACTGTGCATCATTACAAGCAGATTCAGCATCTTAGATTCAATGTGTGTACTACACATCTCAGATGAGGAGTCGGTGAATAGGTGTTCTCGCTTTGCACTGACTGGTTCAGCATGGCTGTCACTCTGCTGTAAATTACTTCACCACCATCATCCTCATCTTGGGACAGAATGCTTGTAGTCTCAGATCTCTCACATTCTGAGAAGATAGTGAAAGCCTTTACGAAATTGCTGCCATTGTCAGTAATTGTTGCACACACCTTTTGATCTATCTTGTACTTGATGGGAATGCTCTCAAGAGTTGATGCTATGAAATCGGTTTACTATTAAAATGTCGAATGGCACTATGTCGACTGTACTATAGTCGAACACGGAAGTTCGAAAATAGTAATGTCGACGTCAAAAAACAATCTAGGAATGGTTTTACCATGGGTCGAGGTAGGTGTTCAGTATTATTCAGAACTATAAACATCTCCCCTACCTCGACCCATTTTAAAGCACAGTCCTAGATTGTTTTTTTGTCGTCAACATTACTATTTTCGAACTTCCGTGTTCGACTATAGTACAGTCGATATAGTGCCGTTCGACATTTCAATGGTAAACCTATGAAATAGTATGTATGCCTTCCCTGTAATCTGCAGCATGACAAAGCAGTTGACTTTCTTTGAAGTGTGTCACAGTCGATCCAGTGGGCGGTGACACCAAAGAAACTATGATTCTGATGGGTCCAAATGTCAGCCGTAGTGTGTTGCATACTATCAACATTCATGCTGGAAGAAGATGCAAGCATATTCTTATCATTCATAAGCATATCCGTGTACTTTTCTATAAGATCATATATCTGCCAAATCTCTGTGTTTTTGCTTAAAGTTAAATCACTGTCTCAAAGCAAAATCTTTCTCACTGCATCATTATTAACACCATGCACAAGCTTGTCTTTTATCAGCTCATCTCTCAGATTACCAAATCTGCATGTTTTTGACTTGTTTCTCAAGTCAGTTATACATGCTGCAAAAGTTTCACCAGGCTTTTGATCTCTTGTGTAAGATAGTACCTTTCCACTACAATATTCTTCTGAGGGTTGCACATTTCCCTAAATTTATGTTTTAAGCACTCAGAGTCTTCCGCATTTCAGCCTGTATCACAATATGGCAGTCTTCCCCCTTCTCTGCATAAACAGCAGGTGCATACACAAATGAATGTTCTCTCTCAATGGCTTCTGAACCAGCTACATTGAGCAGAATAAATGCTTTAGTATGTGTGTCTTTATCAGAAAAAGCAGCCTGTATGAAAATATCATATTCTTGCTCAAACACTCTCCAGTTTTCAGCAATATTATTATCAAACACAAGTGGATCAGGTCTGTGAAATCCCTCTGCCATGCCAAATAAGTGTCAAACACACACCAAGTAGTTGTAATTATATTCAGCTGTACAAAAGACTCTTTGAAATAACTGTACTCTTTGAAAAGATTGTACTGTAATACTGCACACACTGCCAACACTTTGCACACTTTAGATACTTTGAATAGCTTTAGTTAATGTGAAAAGTAATACATTGTGAAAAAATACAGTTGTTTCTCTTTTTTGAACATTTTATAAGATTCTGATATTGTTTCAATTGTTTTCGTAATTATTTCAAGTACTTTTTTCAGTATGTTACAATTTTGAACATTTTGTTTATTCAGTAATTTGTTTGGAATGCTTTGCTTTACATTCATTGAAGGAAAAATCATTTAAATGAGTTTAAGAACCTGGAAATATTTTCTGACTTGTTTACGAGTCGTTGCAGTCGTTTGAGCCACTCTTGTATATTCCTCCATTTCTGACTATGCGCCTCGTGGTTTTAAGAAGTTTTGACTTTGGATCCCATTCTGAGAACATGTCACTCGTCTTGTGTATTCAAATAAGATGACGAGGCTTGGGTGTTCATTTAAGATATTTATTACACACAAACACATCAGGATGGATGACTGGAACATAAAACTTAAGCGAACTAGCTAACTGATTGACTGCTATACACATACATGCTTTCACTCAAGCTGCTTACAAAATGGCACTCTGCTTGCACGTGCTCAGTACTTTAGGTGCATGTGCCCATGAACTACAGTGGCTTTAAGAGTACCACACATACACTATGATCTACATTCCCTGTGTTTGAGTGAGTTTCCTCAGGGTGTTCTGGTTTCCTCCCACATTCCCAAGACATGCTGCAGGTGGATTAGACATTCTAAATTGGCTTTAGGTTTGAGTGTGTGCATGTGTGTGCCTTTTGAAGAAGGTTGAATGCTGGGCTTGCAACTCAACAATGTAAAACTCCACTGCCACTTATTCTGCAGATTGATGATCTACCATGGTGATCCCTAATGGGTACAGCCGAAAGGAGAAGAAAAAGACTAGTCTTTATAGCTAGAGAGTCACAGATAATAATTAAACCAAACCAGCCAACAGCACAAGACCTATAAAAACCTATCACATTTTGTCTATTTTCAGCAACTAAAAATCAAAACCTGAAAAGAATTTTAAATAGAGCATAACAAAATATTGTCAGGACAACAGTTGGTTGATCATAGATCCACTTGAAGCGTCCTGCTTGGGGCAGTGGGTTGGGGCATCAGGTGCTCAACTGATGAGTGGTGAGTTTGAGTCCGACTGATGGTGGTATGAAGAACCAATGCCATTTATTATACTGCAAGGTAAGGATCAGGGTAGAATTGTCCAGTGTTAGGGGATGTTTTAATGGGTGATAGTTCCACAGTACCAGGATAGGGCTGAAGTCTGGTCATCATTAGCTTTCACCTCCTTGCCGTGCTAACAAAATGAAGTAAATCTTGGTCCAGACTAATTCTAATGATCTATTATGAATGCTACGTGATATGAGTTATGCCAACATTATGTTGTAATTTTTTATCCAAATTGCCACTTCAAAGTGTCTATTATCTCCTAATATCTGATTACTATTCATACTATATAGGGACCCCAGAAGTTTTACATCCCTTTTTAGGAGGCTATATCACCCACGTTGAGAACCACTGGTTTAAGCAAAAGTAACTCGAAAGTAATTCACATTTAAGTTACTAGTTACTGAAAAAGTAATATACTACTATTACTAGTTACTATTTTGAAAAAGTACCTAGTTTTATTACTAGTTATTAGAAATTGTAATATATTACTTATTGTAATAGATTACTCCCATCACTGAGCTTAAGTGACGTACTAAATGCATATCAGCAAAGATCAAGAAACAAAAATTCAACCACAGGTCAGCAAATATATAAATTCAGAGTATATTTTAAACTTTGAGAGAACTTATATCTATTTGGTGACTCTGTGGCCACTCCTGAAAGCCTTACTGCATTGGCCAAAACACTATAATTTGCACTAATATTAATTTCACTCAGTATAATTGGATACCCTTTAAGAGCCTTAGAATAGCTGGTTTTGGAGTGTCTGGTGGTAGTAACTACCTTATAGTCTGGGCAGAAGGGGGCATAGCTAGTAAATCTGTGCCAGCTTTTCCCAGGTGTGTGTGTGTGTGTGTGTGTGTGTGTGTGTGTGTGTGTGTGTGTGTGTGTGTGTGTGTGTGAGCTGCTTGAAGCAGGGACATGAAGCGCACTTGTTTCACAGAGAGGATGCTGGAGGACTTGGCTTGAACACTCAGCTGAGGACTCAACTCTACAGCTGTGCCAGTGGGGAGTCTCACTGGGGCCCTGGAGAGAGAAATCCAGACCCCGGACTGAGTGTGTTCCCTGTGTGCTCATAAGGGAAATTGTGCTTCATGCAGACAGCTGCATCTGGAAATACTGTGGTGCATGTATTTTTGCTCCAAGTGAATGCCCCTCTACAGTGTCAGTGGTAAGAATTCAGGCTCCTTGATTACTGGCCCAGAAAAGGGACATCACAAATATTATAGTTTTTTTTTTTTTAGCAAATAAACAGATGCTTAGTAGCAATTCTGTATCTGGTCCCCATGTCTCAATGGAAACAATCTGATAAGAGAAATGGCCAGAAGATAATGTTTTCTGAAAACATTCATGCTGTCTTCCCAGCTGGGAAAGCTATAAAGATAAGACAAAACCAGACAGCACTAAATAGAAGCATAGGCTGTACCATGAGTCTTAACATGGATAACCTTTTGTTTAGGTTAACTCAAGTCTATGAATGCAACTGTCAGTTTTGGACACTTGTTCCTGTCAGGTGGGCAAAACTTCAATATTTGAAGATATACACAGTTTTGTGTTACCATTGTTAATAGGTTTTAGGTGGCATTTGGGGCATGTTAATTTTTTTGTTTGAGGGATTTCAATAAAACAAAAAGTTTTGTAAGATGTGACAGGCTCAAATGGATATGACAAGTAACAACTGTATAAAACATCAAACTGCCAAACAGTGTATGCATACAACAGAACAGCTGGAACTAGACATTTAACAAAAAAATGTTATACATAAAAGGTGGGAATAATAACTTTTTAACAAAATAAATGCCAATGGTTTCACAGATAAATGCAAAAAAGAAAGAGTGGTGAACTTGTAAATAGCTATGCTACAGCAGATGCACTGGGAAAGAACTGAAGAGGTTCTCAGGATGGTTATTCAGCAGGATACCTGGGACAAAGTAAAAGAGGAGCACTTATATTTATTACAAGAGGAGCTCCAATTGTGACAGAAGAGGATACAAATACAATAATAGCAGACTTTTAGTACTAAAGTGCTACTGGCAAGGGAGGAGGATCACATTGACATGTATTTATATATTCCACATAAAACTGCTAGTATGGAACTTAAGAATATTCTGGGAGAAATAATCAGCTTTTGGCAAGGAATACTACTTATAAGTGGGAACTGAAATTTGATTTGCAGCAGTGAAGATGTGTTTGGGGGCCCAGAAGGGAAACTATAACAAAGGAGGATAGATTTTTGAAGAAATTTCTGAAAATACTTGGCATGGAAGATGTGAATTCAGTACTAGGAGTTTGGAGGGAATTTACAAATTATTCCCCAAGATACAAAAACTAGGCTAGGCAAGACAGAATTTCACAGGAACATATGCACTTAATTGAAAATCTTGATACGCACCCAATAACTATTTCAGATCATGTGGCAATAATAACTAAAATAAAAACACTGGGTAATGAAATATAAATGAGACACTGGTGCTTTCCCACCTATCTGATGAAAAGAGAGGAATTTAAAGAAGGGGTACGTAAAATTATTTAGGAAGTATTAGAAAAGATAGAAATTTCCCCTGAAAATATAGCTAGGGAGCAGGATAAAATTAAAGTGGAATTTAAAAATAGGATGGAAATAAAAGAAAGGGAGATATTGTTAAAAAGTAATAATAATTATTTAGAAGGACTGATAAATGTTAAAAAATTGCAGAATAGGGGGAATCTCACAGAACAAGAAGGGAGCAACTGCAAAATACTAAACAGAAAATAAGGGATTACCTCAACAATATGCATGAGTTTAGAAAGACTGCTGTTAAGCAACTGTTTTTTGATAATAACTCTAGAGCACAAAAACTTTTACCACAACGACTGAGGCAAAAGAAAGTACAAAAGGCTGTTGCCAAGCTTAGGGAGCCTATAACAGGGAAGATAACAAGAGATCCTGTAGAGGATGCTGTAGAGGTATTAGAAATACTTCAGAAATTCTATGAAAGTCTGTATAAAGCAGAGAAAAATGGAAAACAATAAAAGGCACAAACAGAAAGGTTTATGGAAGAATTAAATATGCCAAGGTTAGAGGTACAGGATGCTCAAGTACTAACAGTTAGGACAGGAGGAGATGAGATAATAAAAAGGGTGATGTATAACCAATCCATAGGAAAGTCCCCAAGTATAGATGGTATTCCTGTGGAAGTTTGGAAGCTAGGAGGCAAAAAATTGAAAGATCTGGAAGGTTTTGTTTAACAGTATTTTAAGAGGAGAAGTACCAACATCTTGGAAGAAAGCAGTGTAGCTGTAATACCTAAAGAGGGTAAGGCTCCATCAGATCCAGCTTCAGACATGCCTATTTTAAAACTAAACTACGTTTATAAAATGTTTATGTCTATAGTGGCTAAAAGAATGGCAAAAGTGATACCAAAATTGATATATATGAATCAATGTGGTTTTGTGGAGGGTGGGGAAAGATTTGGCAACATTAACAGAACACTGATGATTCAGAGGGAAGCAGAATGTAAGAAATTATTACTGTTGTTGGTGGGTCTTGATGCACAGAAAGCATTTGACAGATTAAGCTGGGACTTTATGAGCAGGGCAATGGAAGCATTTGCATTTCCTGAAAAATTATAAGGTTGATTAGGAGGATATATGTGAAAATTGAAGTGAGTGGGGTCCTCTCTGATAATTTCTGCTTGAGCAGAGTAACCAGGCAGGGGTGTCCTCTTTCCCCTTTGTTACTTGCATTACATTTAGAAACCCCTGGCAAAGAAAATAAAGGACTCAGAAATGCAAGGATATAATTAGTATGGCATTCAAGTTAAGCTGGCTCTATCTGAAGATGATATTATTTTATACCCGACAAAACCAGAAAGACACATTGCAGCATTGTGGAACATTTTGAGACAGTTTCAAATCTTTTCGGGATACAAAATGAATGAAACTAAAAGAAAGGCAATAGTGGTAAATTATGTACCCACATATTTATGGGGGCATGATAAAATGGAGTATGAATTAAAAATTATTCTGGTGTGGTAGCTAAGGATATGTGGGAAAAGACTAAATAAAAGATGATGCAAAAACTGAGAAAATGGAAGCTTTGTTATATGGAAATGAATAGCAAGATATAAGTAGTTAAAATGTTTTTAGTCCCTTTAGTCTTATACACATGTCAAGCACATTATTATCAACCAGAGAGGAAGTTGGGGATAGCAATTAATAAAGAGCTGAAGGACTTTATTTGGGGGGGGGGGTGACAACAGTCAAGTGGGATAAGCTGACTCTTCCAGTAGAACATGGCAGATTGGGATTACTTGATTTGAAGGGGTTCCTATACACAGCACAAGCAGAAAACTAGAATTCAAAGTGGAAAAGGATGATGATGAAATAGGGAGGAAGCTCAAGAAACAAGGAGAAACTGAGATTTTGGATGCAGGCCTCTAAGGAAAATAAGAATAATCATACAGAATATTATATCTATAAAGTAGCAGAAAGTATCCTAAGAAATAAGCCAACATGGGCATGAAGAAAGGAGATTCTCTGATAGAGATGACTACAATCAGGGATATAGACAATAGACAAGAGGGGGTTGGAATTTACTGGAGAAAAATGGCAAATGAAGCAGGGTATAGGAAGTAAACAACTAGAGAGGGAAAGATGATGGAATGGGAAGATACCAAGAATGTATTTTGTCTGCAGGTTAGAGATTCCCTTCCCTACCAAGGACTGATATCATAATATAGACAAAGAGAAAGAAATAGGGGAGCCCTAACTGAAAGACCAGCACTGGTAAAGTTTTTAGTACACTCTAGAACAGAAGCTACCTTTAAAAAAGTAATAATTACCAGAACAATTTTTATGTGGAAATGTTTACATACATATTTTTACACAACAAATAGACTCCAGAGAAATTTTCCTCAAATAGAAAGCAAATGTTGGAGGTGTGATGGAGAAGAAAGAGGTAATTGGAAACATATTTTCTGTGAGTGCAGTGAGTTGGTGGACTTTAAGGATTCACTGTGAGATGTATTGTCAGAGATGCTGGCTGGGCAGATTGGTGTGATGAGGGAGATGATTTTTCTGAGATAAGATACAGAATCAGAATTGCCTACACATGGTAAGGCCTTGCTGTGTCTAATTATGGTGGTTGCCAAAAAACAATTACTAGAAAATGGAAATCGAAACTAAACATACTAAAAGTAGTGAATATAGTTAAAGAGATAAAACAACTGGAACTGAAATCTTTAGAAAAGGGTAGGAGCAAACTACATAGGTAAAATGGGAATCGCTGTAACAATACATATAAGGGAGGAATGAGGTTTAAAAGAAGGTAAGACTTGAATAAGCTATGTAATATCTGACTGAAAATAACTGGGTAGATTTATAAGTGATGTATAATGTTTGCAAATGGGTGTGTGTCAGTATGGTTTGTGTTGTAAAATGCTTGCAACTCAGACTGTTTCAGTGTGGTTTGTTTTCATTTATATAAATGTATAATTGCATATATTATATGTGACAGTTTAATAAAGATCTTTCTTGTTTAAAAGAAAGGCATGAATTGAATAATTTATGTAATTCTGCTTAGGTTATATGATACATAACAATATATGTAAAGTATAATGTTTGTAAACATGAATTTGTTAATACAGTTTGATCACTTTTATATACATGTGAATTTGCCTATGGCACAAGTGATAATTAAATAAGGGCGTTAAAAAAAATCTTGAAATCATTCTAAACCAATGTCATGGGGAATGACATTAAACAAATTAACATCAATAGTAAGAAAAGAAATGTCATCACAAAAGTGAACTCATCACAATTTGAATAAAAAGTTCCACGAATCCATACATAAACAATTAAATTGCTCTAAAGTATCCTTAAGAGTGTGGTCAAAGTATCTGGCAAAGGGGTGGGTTTTGCCCTCCCAGCATTAAGAATGGGTCTTAAGGGAGGATCTACAACACTCTTCTTGATCTTCAGTACATAGAAATTTACGGAAAAATAGGATGTGAATTGTCCAAAAGATTATATTCATCAAGTATAATTTGTCCTCAGTCAAAGAGATCCTTAGTAGGATAGTTATTTTTCATGTAGGAAATATTTACACAGTTAACAGAAGATTCCGCATAAGTACCTTCATTGAACAAAATGTTCATTCAGTTGACAAACAATTTTAAGCATGATTACAACTCCTCCCCCCTTGTCCAGTTTCACCACTCATATGTTCTTATTACAACAAAGTTCCTTTAATAACTTTTATTCCAAAACAGACAGGTTGCATTGTGCCTCACTAGGAGGTAGGCATAACATTTTCCTAAAATCAAAAGTGCATAGTTTTTCAAATAATAATAATAATAGAGCAGGGTGTAGTGGATGATTGTAAATGCTTTTCTTGTATTAAGTATTAGTCAGCGGGCACAAATTTTCTGACCCAAATGGAATTTTGAAATTGAATTTTCTCAGAAATAATTTTAGGTCAATAATAATTTCTTCTATCCTAGACCTAGAAGTAGGTACTAAAGTAAAGCCCTTTGTCAGAAGAATCACATGCTCACTTTCCATTTGTAGTTCACAATCATTATACATTTTGAAGTACACCTCCTTGTTAAATGTGACAAACAGGAGATTTGTTTCAAGGCCAGGGCATTGTAAGACCACATCATAAAATTCATTATTCAATGTTTCCCCCTGCTGTTGTTCATTCTGTGACCATGGGGTTGTTGAGTATTGGAACCCTAGTTTTGATGATCTATAGCTGTCCGATGCCCCCAATTTTGATTCCTGCTTCTCTCAGACTGCCTTAATGGGGGTCACTCTAAAGGGGCTAATTTGTCCATAACATCAAAAACTGTACCCACAAATTCTTCTGTCCATTCTACTGACTCCTGAGGGGAATCCCCCCCCCCCAGGTTTAGGGTATGCAGTATCATTAAGGTATTCCCGGCTGTCTCTTTCAAATTTTGTCTCTTTCCTGTCTTTAATAGCATAACCTACTTTATCTACTTCAGAAAATATCTGGTCATATTTATCTTTATAATTATGAACATGCAAGTTATTAGTAATAAGTTTATCCAGTTCAGTAATTTTACTTACCAAGCGATCCATTGTTTTTTGGTTGTGCTTTACCAAAACCTCCATGAGTTCACAACCTTGGTCAAACAACCATAAATGTTCCTGATGTAAATTGGAGCCTTCAACCAACCCCATCAGAAACTTTCAGCTCCGTAAACCTTTAGGTACCCACTTGGATTTGATAAACCCTATAAAATAAGTATTTTCCAATTGTAGTTTTCTGAACATAGTCAGCTTGACTTCAAAAATGTCCACTGACTGCTTTAACTTATCTTGGTTATCCACTATTGCAGTAAAAATATCCATTCATTGATTCAGCCAGGTAATCACACTGTGGGATGACGGTGAATCCACAACTTGCTTCTGCTCACCTCCATCCACACCAGTCTTTCTGTTAAAGAAATCCTCATTCTGCTGTGCCAGGGAAGGTTGAACACTACAGAGAAAGTTAAAAGGACAGCCTTCCCTCATATCAAAACTTCTGCTCTGTGACCTGGCCTCTGAAATAAGGCACACCACTTTTTGAGACAACTGTTGCATTAACTGTGTAAGAAGTCCCAGATCAAACTGTGATTCATCCCTTAAATGTGTGGAACTAACCAGCAATTCAGACCCAAGAGACAAAGAAGACATAACAGCAAATGAAAACACAGGCCTGGAACCTGAGATAAACAAAAAAAAAATACAATATAAACAGGCCCGGAATGGCTAAGCAACCACACAAGGTGAGGGAAAACTGACAAAAAAATAAATTTATTGACTGCTTTTTTTGTTACTAACAAATGAGTTCTTCAAAATGATACCAAACAATACTCCCTCCCTGTGTCACATGATTAAAATAACTAAAATTAAAGGGATACATAGTAACTCAGCAAACAAAGCAGTAATTAAAGGGCAAACACATCTAAAAACATTAGAGAAATAAAATCCTGTCCTAAAAAATATATGCATTAAGGAAATCAAAATGTAGGGAAAAGAAAATCAAGTTGCATAAGAATGCAATTTCAAAACACTGGTGATGGAAAGAAAATCATTTAAATCGGGGAAAAGAACATGGATTAAGTCTAATTTGCCATATAAGCTCCCTGAACTCAAAGGAGCTATTCAAAACTCTTGGATATTGTTTGAAGAGAGAAAACATACCTGATTTTTTGGTTTGGATATCTTGGCCTTGGGAACAAATGACAATACCTCAGGTCAAGGGCAGGAGGCTGTGACGTCAATTTAGTTTCCAGGTAATTTCTCCTGAACTATTACTAAGGGGACCTTGCTTCAAAGCTCAGATACCAGGAGCTTGGTATCAGAAGACAAGGCCTGATTACTGGCTTTGGACCTAACCTATGTTATTCTGGTGCTGGCATGTAAGGACTGGGCCACAGTCATGATTGTCTCTGAAGGGGACATGCCAGTGGACTCAGGCCTAACAGGCGTAGGATCAGGGGGGACAAGCTGGCAATGTCTAGATAAGGTGGGAGTTCTGACACAAAGATGTCTTCACCCTCCCACACAGTTGGTGCCATAGCATGTGAAGGCTGAGCTCTGTCTGATTCTCACTGTAGTTGGAGGGATTCATCCTTGTGTTTAATGGTTTTATTGTTAAGTCTAGCACAAAAAGGACACTTTGGCACATTGTGCTGAGGAGCTAAACAAAACAAGCAACTGCGGCAGTCTTTGTGAAGGATTTGTTTCCCACATGATAAGCAATTATTGACTTTTTAAACATTAAGAAACTACCATCAAAATACAATTAAAATAAAGAAAGTTCCCAATGGGGCACTTTGCTAACTCATCTGGTACTTCAACCAGACTGACAGACTGATGATTCTCACATCCACTGTCTTGTGTATCGGACTAATGTGGCAAGAAACAACTGTAGATGAC
Source organism: Protopterus annectens (assembly GCF_019279795.1). Classification (NCBI taxonomy): domain Eukaryota; kingdom Metazoa; phylum Chordata; order Ceratodontiformes; family Protopteridae; genus Protopterus; species Protopterus annectens. Next base: position 534,739,656 of record NC_056746.1, read on the forward strand.
ATCAACTGATGTACACTTATACTACTGACATTCTGACGATGACCAGCAAAGGAAGTCCACTGGCTGGGTAATTATAGGTTCATAGGTTGGTATTAAACTATCGGCCCTAGGGCCTATACAAGCCTAGCCATAATAATTCCCTGGATATTTCTTCCTACAATATTTACTTTCCTAGACCCCGGTCTAGCAGGGTGATTGACATGATCCCCGGGGTGAATTTCCTATCTCCCATCCAATCGTCAAGGTTCCTTTTGAAGAGGGTCAAGGAGGCGCTCTGCTTGACATGTATGGGCAGTCTATTCCAGAGTATGGGGAGTCTCTGAAACAGGAACCTATCCCTCCATCATGTTTTGTTTATTGTGATGACAAGGTTTAGATCCCTGGAGCATGTGGCTCTGAGGAATTGGGATTTCTTTAGGTGGAGCATGTCCAATAGCTCAGGGTTTGACATGGCCTTGTATGTTAAGCAGAGATTGCCTAGATGATATGCCACAGAGTATAGCTGGAGTTTTTTTAGACAGTCAGCATACGGCATCTGCTTTAGGCCTGTGATTCTTTTAGTGAGGTATTTCTGCGGCCTTTCCAGCTATTGCAGATGTCTTGTGAGGTACATACCAAACGAGGCGCTGTACTCTATAATGGGTCTAATGAGGGATGAGTACAGTGGGACAATGACCTCCTTTTTCTGGATGAAAAGCCCTTAGTGATGAGGTGTGCCACATAGAAAGCTTTCCTGACTGTTGTGGCGATGTGGTTATCGAAGGTGAGACCACTGTCCACCTGTGTCCCTAAGTCTCTCATCACACTTTCGGTGTTTAGTGTACTGCCACCTATGTGGTAATTCATGGGTACATGGTTTTTCCCAAAGGGGATGACTATACATTTCCTGGCATTATGCTTGAGCCCATGGCTCTGGCACCAAGCATCTGTTTCTGGAAGGCCCTTCTGTAGAATATCCACATCATTTGGGGATTCAATACCAGCGCCCAGTTTGTAGTCATCTGTGAACTTTGTTAGCCGGAGTCCTTTAGTGCTGGCCTGTACTTCAGAGAAGTAGATGCTAAACAAGAGCGGTCCCAGGACTGAACCCTGAGGTACTCCACTTGTCACTTGTCTGGAGCTGGATTTGGAGTCAGTTACTTTTACAGTCTGGGTTCTGTCAGTAAGCCAGTTGGCAACCCATCGAGTGACGTAGGGATTTATGCCCAGTTTAGTAAGTTTATCTATTATTCCAGAGTGGGGGTGGTGTTGAAGGTCTTGGCAAGGTTCAGACAGGCTGTGTGGACCACCTTACCCTCATCCACAGCTCTGGAGACTGATTCTAAGAAGTCAGTCAGGTTCAGGAGACAAGATCATCCCTTCACGAACCCAAACTGGGTGGGGTCCAGTGTTTGAAGGTTGCCAATGGCTTTGCTTATAAGTTCCATGATAACGCATTCCATGCCCTTGCAGATCAAGCTCGTCAGACTGATGAACGGTAGTTCCCAGGATCCAAGGTGGATTCCCCCTTGTGGAGTAGGATAACTGTAGCTGTGTGCCACTCAGTGGGCATGAAGCCTGAGGTGAGGCTATGATTAAACATGACACTTAGGTGAGGTGCCAGTTCATTTTGTAGTTCATGTAATAAGAAAGACTCTGTTTTTTTGGGCTGGCCATGGGCTTCAGGATGGCAGAAATCCCAAGAGTTAGTTCTGCAGCAATGAATACTATGAATATCTGTTTTTCCATAAATTTTCAAGAGATGACATCATAAAAAATGAAAAGTGTGTAGCACCATACTTCCAGCTGCTTTCCGGTTCTGAAAAATGTCTCTATGAACTTCTAGCTTATGCAAATGTTCTTTATGTTGTTTTTAATGACAATCTCACTGCATCTTCAACAAACTTAATTTTTATGTTTTACATAGACTATTATTTTCTGCCTCTATAGGTAACCATTGGAATAATTTCCCCTTGTGTTGAGTGAATCATAAAAAAATTGTGCAAATGTATACCCTTCTAACTTGACATTTCCATAAGAAATGGAATTACAACTTCTGCACCGGGTGAAATTTACCTTATATAAAAGTCTCTTAACATGGTGCGTAAATGGGAATGAGAGAGAGAACACTCTATGAGTATACACCATCCATGGGATTCAGAAAAGCTAAGTTAGCTAACAACAATAAAGAGGGTCGTATCTCAGAAGATTTCTGCATTGTGGTTGGCCTTTCTGAGTCAGACTGCACTACTGGTGAGATTCATCCTTACTGGGGCCTTAGCACAGACAGTAGTCTCAGAGGGGGATCTGAATACTAATGCAGGAGTACATGGCAGTGGCCAGTGTTAATTAGCCATGTGCTGTGGTTCCCAATTTTTCCAGCTAAGCTAAGTAAAATTTTATTCTAGAAGAAAAAAATGAAAGCTCTCTTTTGATGGAGCTCACCCATTACTTCTGTGTGTGCTTGCATGTAGGGGGCACCTTTGCTATGGAAATGCATGAACTGCTAGGAAGAACATGAGTGGAATAAGATTTGTTAGTGCAGTTGTGTGATAATGAGCTGCTAATGAAATGTTTCTAAATATGGCTTTACCACGCCCTTGAACTGGAATTTCTCTCTTCCCAGCTAACTTACCAACTCGCACCGGGCAATTAGTGCGGCTGGACAGGAGTTCATTGCATCTGGCCATATATTGTGCAGTTAGAATTACAAATGCAGTATGAGGTAAGCTTTTACTTAGTTATCCAAAATTCAGCTTTTTTACTATATCATATTCTGCAGAATTATATTTATTTTTTTCTACTACTGTTTCTTCTAGCATTTCTCTTCCATTCCCTAGCTTCATTTTCTCTTGCATTTATTTATTATTTTATTTATATGTAATCTGTTAACCCATATTGTGGCCTGGAACAAGACCCTTTTCAGCCACTACCTGAGCCATAAGGATACACATACAATGGCAAATATACAAGACACTTAGACAACTGTTTTTGAAAAGCCACAATGCCATTTCAAAAAAATAGTAAGTAAACCTATAAATACAGGTAAGGTGAAATCTGAGCAATATAGGCACATACATGTAATGAAGTCAAACATCAATAGTGCATACACTGGTGAGAGCCAATAAAAAAATTATGATGTACTACAAGTTCTAGCAAGTTTCTTTAAAACACATAAATTTATGGTCATTCATTAGATGTGTCTTTATTATTGTTATTATTACTATCTTTGAAGAGAGAAATCCTGTAGTTCACTAATTCTCTACTTTTCCTTTCAAATGTATTCTCTTACTTGAAGTGATTCCATTCTAATCCTAATTTTTATATTTTATACTCCACGCTATTTCTTAATGTAAATATGGTAAAACTGATTAACAAACTAATCAGTTTACAAATAACCAAACACTGCTGTATATTAAGAACTTGACTATACTTTTGCATATATTTTGTTTTATTATCTTGTTTTTGTCTATTAATATTTATTTGGAATTATATCTCTAGGACAACACTAAAAATAGGAGCTCTTAGCTTGCCATTCCCATGGAACAAATATTAAATAAACAAATTTGTTATAATGTCTCAGTACACTGAATGTGAAAATTAAAAGAAATGCATACATTGTTAAAAACACCACACAGGAAACTGCAATTCAGTACCACTGAAAAAATGAGAGCATGGGTTCATTGCTACAACTCCATAAAAGTTATACGAGTGAGGGCATCTTAATGCTAGTCATGTGGAAGACCAGAATGCTCTATAGTAAAGTCAGTGGTGGTATACAGGAATAGCGGTGTGCCAGTATAACAAAGCAGGGCATGTGATCATGAAGTAGGCATCAGTATTGGCCATAGGCATGCATTCCCTAAAAACCTGGAATGAAACTGTGAAAGTATTGCAATGGTTTCAGACCTTTAAATAAACAGACTCTGATTTTTTTGGGGAATTCTACTAAGCCCCATTAAATTGGTCTTTTTATTTTAGTCATTTACTAGCTAAGTAAAAAACCCATCAGTCCAAATGTATCTTTTTAGGGGTGACCTGGAAGCACTATCTGGTCAAGTGACTTGCTCAAAGTTGCACACTAGGCAAACAGAACTGATATATGCTGAGAATGCCTTAAAGAAAAGCTCCATCTTGGAACTCGGAAAGTGTTTTCTTTTCACTGTATCTTTGTTTTCCGAGATATTTTATTCACTAAAATAACTCCAGTTGCTTTTAATAAAATTGTAATGCTTTTTTCCCATAAAATGGCTGGCATGAGGCCTGATGTATTAAAGTGATCTTGTTTTACTATTTTCTTTTCACATTCCTAGAATTCATTCCAAGTTTCCCTTATATGTGTCAAGCATGCTAGACACCAGGATGTTATGTTGTCTTCCTAGTCCTTTGAGATAAAATGACAGCAATGTGAGTCACAGGCATCTTGCATGCCTTCTGCAGTAGGAGTGTTTGCACTGTATTCATGAATGACCATCACATACAATTCTCTCAGAGCCTGTTTTAAGCAATTCAGAGCGATTTTACAACTACAGCTGAAAAAAGTAGTTAAATTACAGGCTTTTGGTAAGGATGGTCATTTTGTAGTCCTATGCTAAGGGAACTAAAAGAACCCCCTCCCCTCTTCCTGAGGTGTCAAATATACACTGTTATCCAAGACTTTAACACGTCAAAATTTTTTCTTCTGTTACTCACCAGTGTCAGCAGCATTAGGAAGATTTTTTTTCTTATCCTGAATGTTGGAGAAATGTGTTAACGTACTTGTTATTTTTGTTCAAAAAAGTATTTAAATAAGCGCAGTACAAAAAATATATATCTGTTCTTCAATTTAATTTAGTAGACTTTTAAATTGAGGCACAGATGCCTTTACAGTATACATTTCCCTCTTCTGTTGCACTGTTACCCCTTGATTTTTAACTATGCAGCATACTAGCACTTCATCAAAACTGCAGACTTTGTGCATGACAAATTAATAGATCTGTGTATACGACTAACTACAGTTTGAAAAACTGTAGTGCACTGTATTTAGTAAATGTCATAATCATGTTAAAAAATGTACTATGTTAATGCAACTTTCCTCTCCTGGGACTATGCAGAAAACTGGATCTATGTCCAGTCAGACCTTCTTTGTAAACAAATGTGAAATAAATAAACTTGCAATTACAGAAAATGCCACTTACAAGTGGATCGCTGTATAAAATATGTGGCCAGCTATTAAGGTTGCAATCTTTTTAGATGCCCAAATTGGGATGTTCTAATTGAAACTTGAGATTATGCAGAGAAAAAAAACTCAATATCATTAAATGAAAATAATTATCTTCATCTTATTACCACCAAAATAAAGACCTGGTGATGTGCAATGTTGGTAAGTTATATTGCCTTATATAACATGGCAACTTAAATATGGCATTTCAAAGCTTTCAGTGACATTTTGATAACAGTCAGAAAATATTTTTTTCTTGTAAAATATAACATTTGCAAATGTTCATGCCCCAGGACTTTAATGCCCAAATCAGTACTGCTGTGCAGAAAGTGAGAAAGGTGGTAACCCTACCATCTAGGTGCACTGATACAGCTTCTCTTCCTCTCTGCAGTGGAAAACAGTCCCAAAACACAGTGACTTTTTTTAATAGCAGCAGTAGGACTAATTCTTATGCAAGACTGTGGGCAGTACCTGACATGGAAAACTCATAGCTTTCAACCTCCCAGCTCCAAAATGTGGAACACTACCTCTCATACTGTGGAACAAATGGGCACAGTGTGGAACAACAGCTCTCATAATGTGGAACAAATGGGCAAAATGTGGAACACTTCCCAAAAGCTTATGAATGATTTCAACTAGGAAGCTCACTTGATGTTTAAAAATGTCTTACTTTATACTTGTAAAACATTATTTTGCTGAATTGATATGATTCAGTATTATTTAGCATAGATATCAGTTAAAAAGACCTTAACACTAAAAGTGTGGTAGACCCTTTCAATGTGGAACTGTAAACTACAAGGACCTTTTAAGACTCAAAATGAGGAACGTTCCTCATATTGAGGTACAATTGAGAGGTGTGGGAGAACTACATTATTTCCCTGAGTATGTGTTATTTCATTCAGAGAAGAGACAAATGGTTCTGCCAAAGTATATGAGAAGTTAAGCTTTCAAAAAAAGTGGATGAGCTCTTCCTTCCCTTCATCTGATTCCAAGGCAAGGAAATGAAAGTTTCATGAAGTACAATCACGTTTCTGGTACCTAAACAATACAGGAACCATATTATAAGGACAACAGCAATGTAAGGGTTGAGTTGCACTGTAGCAAAAGGTGGACTTAAACACCCAAATAAAAAAAATGTGTCAATGTAAAGAAAACTAAGATTCACTTATTTTGTCTAGTTTCTTATTCAGAACTTGCTGAAAACTTGCAATAAACATAAACAGCAAAATATTATCCCACCTAAATAAATGTTTTTCTCAAAGTGCATAAACACAACATGGAATCCAACAGAAAGATCAGAGTTATTTTACATTTCAAAAGTTCCTGTATGATCCTATCAACACCTATCTTTTTAATGTAAACCACATTTGCGTCCTAAGCAGCAGGGAAGCTGCAATAGCTTTACCAGGTTTCTGTACATTAAGCTGCATAATTTGCTTTTATGGATCCACAATTTTGCTCAGTGGCTCCCCTTTTCTGCCCCAAAGTCAGTAATTTGCTCCTCCATTGGGATGAGAGCCTTCTGGCCCATTTGTTCTCTAGTGGAGGTGAGAGTTAGGTGTTGGGGGGGGGGGGTCTACTGATCTTGTGGGCTGTCATATCACAGACTCCTTGGAAACTTCTGTGCTCCACAGCTGCTGTTCTTGGGAGGTGCAAGCACATTATCATGCATGGTCAACCTCCTAGCTACGCAGACCACTGCTATGTATTATCAGTGTGCTTAGCACCTTGCTGTTGGTGACACACCTGCACTTCAACAAACGCCACCAATGAAGTAAGCCCCAGATGGGTGAGCTGGTGTCAGTCCCTCACTTCTATCCTCTTCCCATCTGGTCCCTCCAGTACCTATGCCACTAGTAAAACACAGGTCATTCTTAGGTGTTAATCTGGCAAACAATTTTATCCATATTTTATGTATTTGTACTTACAGTCCTCAACCATTTTCTCTGTTTCCCTTCATCAACTTCTCAGCTCTGCCTCCTCCTGTCAATGTCAGTGGCACAGGGGGATAAAACCCAACCATGCTCTAGATGATCCCAATTCAAATAATGTCTCAAGCACTTAATGGAGCTGGCAGGGGAATATGGGACCCTCACACACAGCCATGATCCCTTGGAGGAGGAGCTATGTTGCACTGGGCATGTTGGGGAGTGGCTTACAGCTCACCAAGCCATCAACTGGTAGTCACTCTCATCAGCAAGTTAACAAAGTATGCACTCCAAGGGGAGGGCACTGTGGGTCATTGTGGTGATGCAGGAAGCCTGTCTCCCTGACCAGGGGTGGAGTTAGGGCCATACAAAAAAATTCTGTCATTGCTGGATGACAGTGACAGCACAAATTCCCCAATGTCTATCTGACTGATGGCCCTCTGGATGGCTCTCACACTTAACAGATCAGAAGCTTCCCCAAGATTAGTGAACATATGGGCTCGATTCGCATAGAATATGTTTTTACTGTCAGCATGTAAGGTGTGGTGGGAACACTTAGGGCAAAAAAATCTCTGCCTTTTTCTCATGTAATCCATGACTGTGGTTCACCTTACTGAGAAAAGCCTCTATGGCTCCATGTAGTGGGATGACAAGGGGCCATCATCTGCAGCCACTGCATATTGGAAGTGCCTTTGCTACATCCAAAATGTGTAACCTCTGGCACAACTTGCAAAATGCCCAGCAGCAATCATGGACATACATGATGCTGTCAAACACTGTTGTACTTTTAGAACTCCTGCAATCTTACGTTCATTAAAGTCTCCATTAGGGGTCAGCAGAATCCATGCCCTTCCTCCAAAGTAAGCTATCAGGCTGTTGGCTTTTTTCACTCTCACTTTCCTGGCTCTCCGGCTTCAGGGTCTGCATTTCAAACTTGAGTCACCAGATGCAAAGTTAAGCATACTACCCCCATTCCAGCACAAGACAAATTTAACTCCCAACCCCATTATATGCTCCTGAATTTTACCATCAAACTAAAGCAAAAACAATTTTATTTTCAGCTGAGTAAACACAACGTTAAATTACACAAACGTGCTTTGTTTCTATAACCATGTTTCTAGCAGAGTAACCATTTTAATTCATGATGATGACAATTTTTGGAAGACAACAATAACATTTTCAAAAGTTCTGACTTTTATGTTCTCTTCACTATAAAAAGGAAAATATCTAGAATCTATCCCAAATCCTCCTTTCAAAGAAAAAAAAATATTCAGCCTTTACCAATCCAGCTTTTAGGCCTTTTATGATGACACAGACTTGGATGATTACCACCCCCACAGCAAAGTACTTTAATCTAACGTACATTATGGGGTGTCTTGGATGAAGAAGATACAGACTTCACCTTTACACAAGTTTTGCAGGAAAAATACAGCTCACATCAAATCATTACAGTAAATAATTTACTTAACAGATTTCTGGTGTTTATAGCTGGTACATTAACTAAACCTAGATGATACCATATATACTGCAGCGATTGCTATCAGATCCATCATCGGAGATCAAGCTGTAATGAAAATAAAAGATCACGAAATTTCCATTTCAGTTCACATTTGGCAGGGAACCCCGTGTATTTTTGCCCAGTTGCTGCTACGTTCTCCCTGTCAGATACTGGTCAAAACTGTCAAGACAACATTTCTTGAAAAGTAAAGACAGATGCTCTCCTTTCAGTTTCTCAAGCACCTTTCCTGCGTGTATATTCCATGTCATCACTGTGCTTTCTATAGTCTTCACAGAGATTGTTAAATTTCACTGTCTATGACTAATATCACAGTGGGCCCCATAGCAAATTGATTTTTCTTTATAGTATCTTTAGCAGTAGTCAGTAGGTGGTCTGCTCACTATTATAAGGGTACAGTTTTTTCAGATTAGTTAACTACTTTTGTGGTCATTCTTTAAGCAATATTTTTTTAAGTGTTATACAATAAAGTTCCTTCCTCAGCTGTTGTATTATCTCAGGTCACTACCACATGCATCAGGGAGACCACAGACTTTACATATGTTGTAAATTCACTGTTTTAAATTTTCTGAGATGTTTGGATTTTCCTATCCCTGAGAATGCTTCTCTCACTGATGACAGTATGGACTTCACAAAAAAATCTTCAATACACTGACTTAACTAGAAATCTCTTATCCAGTGCTGTAGTTTATATCCCAAGCAACAGCTTCTGCTAAGATTTGGCAGAAACAGCTGGCTATTTTCAATGTCTTTATTTTACTACAATGTAATTAAAGGACATGCTATATCCATCAACATTTACATTTCAAATAAATCTGGAAGCATATAACACAGAAGCTTTTACAGACGTGAAAGCAAAACATAGCTTATTCTCATTTTCATTCTAGCCTTTATTAACAGCACCACACCTGCAAAGGTAGAATTTATATACTGCCCAACACCGTAACAGATGATTATTCTCGGTGTGCAAGAAAAACACTAGCACTGCCCACTGTCTCACGCACTAAAACCTCCTAATTTACATTTCAAATCAGCTTTTCTGCAAAGACCAGTACCAAAACCACTCTACTGTCTCCTTCATGATGCTACAACTGTTTAATATACCTGGTTAGCACTGGAATATTTTAATTCAATTAGATGGCAGAAATGAATTCTTAAGACCAATTACAGACAACAGATAATTATAACAAACACTGTAAGATCAGCTTGCGGTCTTAAGTCTAGACTTATAAACATATCCTAGTTTAATCGTAGAAAGATTTTAAGGGATGATAAAGGGAAAACTTGAGAAATGCTTCAAGTTCATAGTGGGGGCAGTGTAATTTGTTAAATTTTCAGCCAAAAGTGTACTATTTATTTGTTGTTTGAAATATACATACATCCTGCATATGCCAGTATGGAGCTGTTTGCAAATCTGCACTACCATTGTGGATCCATAGCCATGCTTGGCTGTGTATAAACAAGAATTAAATGAGTCAGTGACACAGTCAGTCAGTCCTACTGCTTTATTACACCCACAGGTTAGTGACATTCATGCCCTACACAAAAGTCACCAGCAGTCTAAGAACTCAGTTCTAATTAGTCTTCTTTTAGTTACTGAACCCTTAACATAAGTCAGAGGAAGTTGGGTGATGTAGGATACACAGCAACAAGAATCATCAACAGAGCATCAATCAGATTCATAACGTTTTCGGATCAACAGAGCAGTAACACTGGTCACTCATAGGTCTAAAGGCATGCCAAACAGAATACGTCATTAGTGATAAGCTTCAGTACCACACAAAATCATTAAACCTACATAAAGCACAATGAAAAGAAGTCCCACATAATTGAAAATGTCCTCACTGGTACTACATCATGAGATCTAAATGAGGCACTGAATAAAAGAGGGAAGGGTTTGCTACTTTAAAGATGAAACATTTTATTGCATTCCACGCTTACATTCTCTAGCATATCTCTGAGGCAGACATCATCTGTGCAGAAAATCCTAACGTGCGAGATTACTCATCACGTGAAGAATACATAGAGCTGTGCGAGGAACCTAATGATAAGAGCATATATTTAGTATCGTTTTCACATTTTCAAATCTAAGTACAGGCTGCGCATTTAAATCACCCTGAACTTTTAAGAAGTGATCAGTACAAAAGTTAAGACTGCATGCAAGTACACGAAATGGCCACATGGGGCTACTGATGCTGAATAATTGCATACAGCAGTGATGGGAGCTTCAGTTTCCACTATAAAAAGAAATTATAAACATCAACACACACACACACACACACACACACACACACACACACACACACACACACACACACACACACACACACACACAAAGCCCTGTGCTTAGGCACTGTTAAAATGCGAGAAGTGAAAGGATAATATTAGCTCTCATTTGGGATTTGAACCGAACACCTCCAGCATAATGTGTTGGTGTCACTCATTTCCATTTCATAGATACATGCAGAGATTTTTTCTTTACAACTCTATCCTTTCAGATAGGAAGCCCCAACGTGATGACTAACATCAAATTACATGCACTCCAGTCTTATGCTTGGACACTGTAAGAAACAGTTTGCTAGTGGTAAAAATAAATAAATAAATACAGGAATAAATGTCTGACAAACTTTCGAACACTGCCAGTCACACTCCCGATGTGATCCTACTTGAAAGTATTTAATCAGAAAACAAAAATCAGTCTACCTACTATACAAACTTCCAGCCTAGGATGTGCCTTATCACTCATCAGGATTATTTATCAATTTATTTGCATTTGGCAGTCAGTATAAGAAAGGCTCAAGTGGACACAGCCCATTAACAGTGAAGACTTGAAAAGCAAAACTTCAGAGCCTTTATTAACAAGCAGATACTCATTAATACGGTGCAAGACTTCACAGACAAAAACAAAAATGATGATGAGATATATAAATTTCAAGGACAGCTACACAAACTGAGAATAAGAAGTAAAGGTACAATGCATAGATTTTCATACCTCCAATAGTTAAAATATTATACGAAAATACATGCTACATGACAATCTACATTAACTGAATGTATACAGCCAAGTGAATATATACACAGACACTTAGAAAGAGGAAGTATTTAGAAAAATTTCAGGTATGAATTAAGCAGACACAGGAGGTAGGAAATGAACAGATCTGATACACGAGGAAGATCAGACACACAACAGAGAATGAGTAAGAACAGCAAATGCAGTTGTTTGGGATTGAGGGTGATTTGCACTTACAGTTAGTTAGGAACAAAGAAAAAAGTTGTTACAGACTTATGAAAATTAGGACAGACAAGTTAAGAAGGGGAGGGAAGAAGCTGGAACTATCTGCCTTAGTTTTACTTTAATCCTGTTTCAAACAGTTATGAAAATTATAATAACTGCAAGACCACAGCTGCTGGTCCAGTTTGCGCATAGAAGTCTTAGTGGATGTCTAAATGTTATTTTATCATGTATTTGTCAGATCAGTATGAGAAATTTTCTCCATAATCTACTTGCAACCACTGTAAAGGAAGACTTTCTGACTCTAAGCTGGTGGCATTTAAACAAGATTAAATTTAGAGGATCTAAGGGTGCAAGAAGGTGAGTATCACTACAGGACTGAGGAAAGCACAAGACATGTTGGAAAATAACATAGTTTATGAGCAAATTTAAAGTATGCTGTCATGGCAAAGTGATTTTTAAATTCAAGTCAGTTCAGTTTTTGTAGGGTAATAAAGTAAGATGTTCAATAGTGATGGCCAGAAGAAAGCTGTTACACATGTTCCACCTTGAGATTTAATGGATGGCTATGGGGGCCTCCTCAGTCCCAGTGTTTGCAAAGTTGTTCTGTGGTGGTAGAAGACTAAATTCATTTTGAATCAGTTTACAAAAAATCAATTTTCAAATATTTCAGGTATTTGGATGACATCCTAATTTTATGGAATGATGATGCACAAACACAAATCCACAATTCCTGTGATATTTTAATTCCACCACCCCTTTTTGTCTTTTACACACATTTTTGGTTGACAGTGTGAATTATTTGGATATACATTTTTATAAAAACAAATAGAAACAACAGCATGATTCCTCCATTTATAGAAAACTGACCTATTTTGACAGTAACCATCCTTCCTGGCAGAAGAGGAATTTAGTGAAGGGCCAGATGATAAAACTGTCAAGGTTGGTTACTGAGGATAAATTACTGCACCGTAAGCTCTCTAATACTAAAAGGGATGTTCAAAGAGAGGAATTACCCCCCTAAACTGTTAGAAGACCAGGAAGCCTTGGTTCTTATAGGTAGATCATCCCACTATCCCCCCCCCCCTTTTTAAGGAACCCAGACTCCCAGCCTGTTACAACAATGAATGATTTCAGTAGTAACACCAGTAGTGTGTTAACCTTTGACTCATATTCCCCCCACTGTTAGGCACATTATCGAAAAAAAACTGGTGTGCAGTGTTTGGAGCATTCAAATTAGCAGAAAGACTACACCAAACACTGAAGACTGTTTACATGAAGGGTATGAATAGGAAGAATATATTACAAAAAAACAACAAATATTGAACAGTGAGGCAAAAGGGAAAAATGGGAAAATGTGTTGTTTGTAGAGAGTGCAGGTACATCTACGAGACTACATACATTACTAGTGGAAACCACCAAAAGGTCTTTTCTATGCAAGGCAATTTTGACTGTAATACCAAAGGAGTAATATATGTCACTACTTGTTTATCATGTACTGCCTTTTACATAGGAAAGACAGAGAATTCCCTCAGAAAAGGAATTTATAAACACATGCATGCTATTCAGAAAAAAGATAGCACAAATGCTCCCTCTGTAAATTGTACTGATTTCAAAAAAATTATATTTTGCATTCTGGTAAAAGTAGTGGTGAATGAAAGGGGGGAACTGGTCAAAATTTCTGGAATATAGAGAAACACATTGGCAGATATTGTTAAATGCCACCCAACCCCCTAGGATAAATGATAAAATATCAATCAGTCATTCATTAGCACTGAAATTGGACAGGATTTAAAATTATAACAAGCTTAGAAGTTTTTATTTTAAGTTATACTCAAAAAATTCTTTTTGACATTCTGAAAATGACTTGGGTTGGGGATTACTTTGCAGTTCACCGGTCCTGTGTTTGTTCTATTCTACTTTATGTATTTTATGTACTTACAAGTTTTAAAGTAAATAGTTTATGAGTACTATAAACATTACACTATGATGTTTTTAACAGTTTAACCACATATTTATTTCAAGTTTATTTCAACGTTTTGGTGCTGCGGTAGCGTTGTCGCCTCACAGTAAGACGCTGTCCAGTTCGACTCTCAGTTAGAGCGTCTTCTGCATGGAGACATGCGTGAATGGGCATGCCTTCGTTGAAGGTTGTGCATCACGGCTGGCAACTCGGTATGTAAAAATCAACTGCCAATCATTAGCGGACCGGAGTTCCGCTGTGGCAACCCCTAACCGGGAAAAGCCGAAAGTCACAACAACTGAATTCAAGAGAATTGGTGCTCTTTTTATTTATGTGGGTTCTTTAAGAAGACCAGCGGTTTAAGTAATAAAGTGTTTTGATGCATTTTTCTCTATTTTATAAGGGAAATGAGGCATTAGAAGTCATCTGATTTCCATAATTTGAAATAAAGGAATGAAAGTGCTTATCATTTATATGCTGTGTTCGTGCTGTCTTTCCAGCTACTAGAACTTTTTTTTTTTGTTGTTTGTGTTTTGTTTTTTAACATAACATAGAAACATAAGGCAAGGATTTTGTACTTTTGCTGTAAATAGCACAAATTTGGTTATGTCTGTATTCGTGTACAATCATGAAATCTCCAGCTACAACTGCTCACAGTCAAAATTATGCTGTGGTTCCTTACTGATATCCCATGGAAAGTGCAGGCTATAACAACGTTAAATCATCTGCAAACTCTTCTAACCTAATGAAACCATTGTGTTTCAACATATTATTAACAAATATAATGAAAAGGAAGGAACCAAGCACCAAGCACAACAGTATATGTGAAGGAAAGAGGAAGGGGGAGACAGTACTTTCACTTCTGACAGACTCCATCACTCCTTCCACATAACTACAAAAACACTGAATTGCAAGGGAAAACAGGCTTCAATGTGTAAGACTTTACAGAAGTAGGTAATGGCTGATGGTGTTTGAAACCCTTAAGAGATACAGAATGATGATCTAATAGTGTCTCCCAAGGTGGAGACAGATGTGTAAGTATTCAGTGACATCCAGTACATCTGCTTCAGCTTCATGTCCAGATCAAAAATCATGTTGAGAATCAGACATACATTTATATGCAGTGTAGAAACTGCATATGAAGGCATTGTTTCATTATTTTGCATGGAAAGCAGTGCAAATTCGCACTTGAAGACCCCTAACCCCTTTATGAGGAGGAACAATGTAAGTGGGCTTATGTGTCTCTGCTTAAAACAATGGCTGATCAGAGTGGTGACTAGATGGGACATAGGATGTGTCAGTCATAATATTCTGGGGGAAGTCCACTAAAACACATGGAGATTGCTCTGCACTTTCATAGAAGATTTCATATTACAGTTGAGGAGACTACCTTAAGTGTCAGAGGAGTAAACACCATCAGTGGTACAAGTAGAAAGCTCAAACTGGTTAGATGAGACGGACACTTCACATACTGTACTGTCAATGCAGTTATTCAAGTGGTCAGCAACTGCACATGGAAAAGAGTAATAGATGTGACTTGGATGCATTTCCAGTGCTGTGCTGCTAATCTATTCTCAGCCACAGCTATTTTGGGTTGTTAGGATATAATCTATGTTGAGGTAACAAATAATATTTATTTTCAAGACTATAGCATAAGCTTGACCTTAATTCATAACTTACAGGACATGCAAGTGATCTGGTGTTATGATACATTTTTCAGGATGCACAGACAATAAAATGATGATCAAATAAGCCTTAATGTGTAAGGAATTCTTCATAAAAGACAAGACCTAACAAATTACTCACATTAACAAATATGCATAAGTGCCTCACAGCAAGAGGTTCTCCGGTTCGATTCTCGGCTGGGGTGCCTTCTGTGCGGAGTCTTTATGTCCTCCCTGTGGTTGCATGGGTTTCTTCCAGGTGCTCCGGTTTCCTCCCACATCCCAAAGACATGCAGTAGGTGGTCTGGACACTTCAAAATGGCCCTAGGTGTCAGTGTGTGCCTGTGTGTGTCTTCTGTGGAAGGTTGGGCGCCGGGCTGGCAACTCGACACCGTAAAACTCTACTGCCAATCATGAGCGGACAGATGATCCGCTGCGGCGACCCCTAACTGGGAAAAGCCGAAAGAAGAAGAACAAATCTGCATAAGACTTTCTCTTATCACTAAGAGACCATCAACTGTTATTCACTACACCTACCAATCAAATGAGCTCTACAGAACCACTGAACAATGGACATAATGAAAGGTTAAAAGAAAGCTTTGGGAATGGAGAAGGTGTTAGTACTGCCACCAGAAAAAGAGTATTGAATACCTTATATTATTTTAAGCTCCTCACATAATTATTCAAACATTTTAGCTACTCTTTTCCTGGTCTCAATTCCAAATATCAGTAGAGTACCAAGCTATGAAATACTGAAAGAGAAGCATGAAACTAGTATTAAATCACAGCAAGCAAACTTGCTTGTTGTTTGGAGTATAAAATCCAGTACATAATGTCTGGTAAAGGTGCAAACTAAGATGAGCTCACAATTTTGCAGTTAACTCTTGCTAAGATTCCTCTGGTGGAAAAAACTGCTACAGCAGAACTCTAAGAAGAAAATGTTGTGATCTGACCCGATAAAATAAAAAAAAAAGACTAACCACACAGACATGGTTGGCTTTATCATTCCCTTATCCAAATGACCTTGGACAAAAAAAAGCAGCTGGTCAGATTTTTCTGGAATATATTTATGTTCATAAACAGCTGAATCTGTCTCCAAATAGCTAGATATTTTAGAACATATTCACTTTAATTTGAAGGTTCAAGATAAAAGAAATAATTGAATTTTTTGGTTAAGAATAATAGAAGATAACACTAACCAAAGAAACATTACCACTTTGAACAAGTAAAAGGCTATCTGAACACCAAAGCATATAACTCAAATTCTTTTTTGCACACAAAGTAACACCTTTTTTTTCAGGAATGAAAATTCAAAGGAAAAGAATGAGCTGATTCAGAAGGAACCTTGGATAAACTACATAACAATGCCTGATATGATGACTCTTTATCAAACTAGGAAGGGAAAATAACACACAACATTCAAAGAAGACTGCGTGATAGAAAAATAACACAAAACAAGTAATCTAAATTGGATCTAGGACATTCCACCAAAAACAATCTCACCAGAAAAACACTTGAATCCATGCAGTCAAACATTAACAAAATCAAAGGTAAAATAACACCAAAAAAACAGATTGCAGCCACAGGAAAAAAATACTGACTCAGTTTAGTGTTTCCAGCTTCATTTTTTAAGATTTCACCCAAACTAAGCAGCAAGTAACAGGTTAGTCTTCACATAAAAACTGTGTCTCACATGGCAAAAGCCACAAATAAAAAAAAAAACACTTTCAAAATTAAAATTAAAGCCAGGTATCCATTTTGAAAATCACTGCATTTATACTTCATTAAATTATGATAAAAATACTAATATATTTCTTGACACTTTTAGATTTTAGAATACATTTAATATTGATGAAATCATTTACGTCAGAGATATGAGAAATAAAAAGAAACCACATCAAAGGATAAAACCAGCTCCTTGTAAATAAATCGTAAATAAAAGCAAAACCAAGGAGGCGATAAACACAGCAGGATAAAAGCAAACAAAATTTAATGGTATATGAGCACTTTTGCATTGCTTCCACAATGCTTCTTCAGATACAAATCAATTAAAACAATCTTCCTACATCATTTTTAAAAAACATTAAGGACCAAACAACTATGTAAAACCATAGTCATGTGATATAATTTCGTCACATGACTTTTCAACTCAAATGCTTACATACTGAACTTATGTAATTTCAAAAGTCTATCTAAACATTAAAATACTTGCTATAAATGAGCAACAGCACATCCAAATCCCACTGCAATAATAATAAAATGGCGCTTCATGTTTCCTGTTGAAATTACTCTGATTATATTCAAGGAAACAAATGTTTACAAGCATACCATCAGATGACAGTGCAAAACTTATAACAGTCTTCACAAAGCACTACAATGCATGACAAATAAAATAATAATGCTCATGAAAAACGCATGAACAAATTATCAGACTAACCATCTGATATCATCCTAGGACAGGTGAAGAAGAAAAAAAAAAACATCTCAAGGAATTATAAAGCATAATAAATGCCAAAACAAATTAGTTGCTCAAAATGTAATGAGCCATGAAGTTGCACCTTAATGGTTATGCAAGGTCAAGACACTATTATAAAGCATTAAAACAAATGACTAGCTATGAATGTTATAGGCATAAGATTTTCATGAATGATACAAAAATCAAAAGTACTGATGTTATACGGTCAAAAGTGCCATCTGGTGGTGGAACACTAAAATTGCTAGGCTAAACACAAAAATATATCTAAAATCTATATGCTATAGGCTTTGAACGGATTTTAGATATATTTTGGTGTTTGTTTAGCCTAGCAATAGTTATTCATTTGTTTTGAAACTTATCATGCATTAGAGTACTTTGATATGGGATGCCATTTGTCCTAAGTTGTTATCAGATGCTGAGTTTAAACGTATTTTAATGTTTTTTATAAACATTATTTACATTTACCATGCTTAGTAGTTTCCTGTGAGATTTGTTATATGTTTACTACCACTAGAGGGCGCTCGACTTTATAATATCAGTGTCTTAACCTTGCATAACCATTAAGGTGTAACTTTAAGGCTCATTACATTTTGAGCAACTAATTTGTTATGGTATTTATTATGCTTTATAATTACTTGAGATATTTTTTTCTTCTTCACCTGTCCTAGGATGACATCAGATGGTAAGTCTGATAACTTGTACATGCGTTTTTCATGAGAATTATTATTTTATTTGTCATGCATTGTAGTGTTTTGTGAAGACTGTTATAAGATTTACACTGTCATCTGATGGTGTGCTTGTAAACATTTGTTTCCTTGAATATAATCTGAGTAATTTCAACAGGAAAAATGAAGCACCATTTTATTATTACTGTAGTGGGATTTGGATGTGTTTTTGCTCACCAATAGCAAGTATTTTAGTTTATGTTTAGATAAACTTTTGAAATACATAAGTTTGGTATGTAAGCATTTGAGATGAAAAGTCATATGACAAAATATCACGTGACTATGGTTTTACATAGTTGATTGGTCCTTAATGTTTTTTAAAAATGATGTAGGAAGACTGTTTTAATTGATTTGTATCTGAAGAAGTGTTGTGGAAGCAAAGCGAAAGCGCTCATACTCCATTATATTTTGTTTGCTTTTATCCTGCTGTGTTTATCGCCTCCTTGGTTTTGCTTTTATTTAAGTCAGAGATATGATGGCATTTAGTTTAAATTTGCTAAGGAACCTCCAACACTTCCAGATCATTATCCATATCATTACTTTTACAGTTAATGTTTAAATTGCCCAAAACAAAGAATAAAATGTATTAAAACTATTTCCCAATTTAGTTTTAGCTGCATAAAAATGCTCACTTATTATCATCCAAATGTTAATTTTAGATTTAGTGCTCCTGGGTTGTTAACAACAGCAATTATTTTATACTCAAGGATAATATCCAGATAATCCCTTATTTTCTCTTTAGCATGTTGCAGTTGTGCCTCCTCTTGTTCTGTGAGAGTCCCCTTATTTTGTAATACTTTAATTTCGTCAGCTGCTCTAAATAATTCTTATTACTTCTTAACCAGATCTCTTTTTCTTCCATTTCTACCCTATTTTTAAACTCCACTTCCATTTTATCCCACTCACTAGATATAACTTCTAGAGTACTTTCTATCTTCCCTAATAACTCCTGGATAAGTTCCACTACCCAATCCTTAAATTCCTCTCTTTTTAAAAGGTACGTGAGGAAGCACTGGTGTCTCATCTTATTTCATTAGCCACATTTTTATCTTAGCATTTATTGCTGCATGATCTGAAATAGTTATTGGAAGTATATCAAAGTTCTCAATTAAATGGGCATGCTCGTATGAAATATCATTTCTGTCAAGTCTAGCCCAATTACTGTATTTTGGGGAATAATATGCAAATTCTCTCCAAACTTCATCTGTAACATTGTCAATAAAATCACTTGAGTATATGCATAAATTAAATTTGAACAAGTATTATTGTTGCTGGCAAAACATATTTAAGCGTGCCTAGCCCTTCAGTCCTCTCATTTTACCTGCAATATTTGTGTTTGAATCAGTGTATGAAGTGGAAGTTAGATCTTTACTGGACAAACCTCGTAAAAGAAAAAGATTTACTCTGTCCCCTGGATATTTCAACGTCTTAAGCTCCATATGGCATAACAGAATAGTCAACTATATAAAAGATGACAAAACTGGGAATTTGTTTATCATGGATGATAAAACATAGAACGATACAATTTTGATGATGTTAAATGACAAATAATTTTACAGTATTTCTTGCAACAGGGAAATGACTCTAGCATATCAATGAGCGGACTTGTAACTTTTGGATTTACTACACTGTAACTTCACTGATGTGGATTTACACATTTTTTTTTACACTCCCAAACTCCAGACTGCATTTTTGGTATACCCTAAATGTATACCTATCTTGCCAAATCCAAAAATATGATCCATTGCTTCCGTAGCTTGTTCCAAAATGGAATTTATTTCTTTATATCTGGACAAGGTTTCAAATAACCCAGAACACTACCTTTCCTGTAAAAGACTCTTGGCACTTGTTGGATAGATTGAGGAATATTAATTTAACCAAAGTTTGTTTTTTTCCTGAGGCCATATTTAAAATAACTGTAGATATAATTTTACTGTACATGGTGATTCCACATTATACAGGTACTGAAAATGTTACAAGCTTTTTATCAAATGTTATCAATTATACTAATAATGAGATATAATGAAATAAATACATTGTGCACTTTGTTGGACTAGGTGCTATCTACTACTTTTTTTTATCTTCAGTGGTGACGCTGAAAGAAGGTAGAAGAGTAGCAATGAATCAGGAGAGGTAGCAACAGTTGATGCAGTACCCTGACCTCATGTAGAGAAAGCTGGAAAAAGGGGTTGATGGTAATGATTTAAAGGTAAGTTAATAGTACAGACATAGGAATAGTAGTGGTTCTCAATTTTATTACTAATTTCCTGAATGAATGGAAGATGAACTTTTGTAACAAAGTGAGTTTTTCAAAAAGGTTTTATTGTATTGTAATTCTATTGACAGCTTATTTTTTGTTGTAGAGTCAAACACGGGTTGTATTAATTTCTTGATATCACTATACAATTTCAAAAAGAAGATAGTTCTTTTTATTCTAGTTTGTACAGAAAGTCATCTTTAGGCAACAAATGCATACATGTGTCAGGTCTATAGTAGAGAGTTGATTATCCAAACTAATTGGGACCTAGGGTAGTTCGGATAATCAAACATATAATTGAACTGGATAAAATAATTATAAAATCTTGTTTTTGTTTTGCACACAGGAATACAATTTTCAACCATTCAGTGATTCCAGTGGACAATAAAGAATATTTTTCAGACATGAGCTGGCTACAAGCTCAAAAAACATGCTCAAATGAATAAGTATAATGTTTACATATTCAGACTTTATGATATTTCCCACCTGAAAACTCTGGAAGGCTGGTTCAGATAATTGCCATTTCAGATAATTGACTCTCTACTGTATATCACTTTATCAAAGACCCTATTTACTGAATATCTATTTGTCGAACCCTCTTAATCGAAAGCTAACTTCGAGGAACTCTTCAGTAAATTTTTTCCCTGGGAAAGAAGCTTGTCGACCACCTACCGACTGGCACAGAAATTATAAAATTTAAAACCCAGCACAGAAACTATAAAATGTAAAACCCAGCAGAGTGGAGGGCTTTGTCCTCCACACACCCAAAGGGGGGTTGTGTCCCCCCACTCCCCTTAACTAAATATACCAACTCCAAGATCGTACTACAGTGGGGAAAAGGGTACATTCTTGATGATGGCCAACTACTTTCTTTCCCAGGAAAAAAATTTGCTGAAGAGATCCTTTGGCAAAATTAGCTTTCAATTAAGTAGGTTTGACAAATAGTGATTCGGTAAATAGGGTCTTTGATAAAGTGATATAGATCCATATATCAAACACACACCCAGTTCATGTCAAGAAAAATATAATTAAAAATGAAGCTGTCTGACTATATAAGTTAATTACCTCAGATGAGCATGTCTTTAGGGGCCTTACTAAAATGCAAGTACTTTTTACTGAAAGAAGTTACTCAAGTGATTTTACTGAAAATGTCATGTAATACTTACTCAGTTGTTATTTAAAGTCTGACATTTTACTTGCTACTCAGTTCTAATGAAGTCTATCAATACATTTTCATGTTTCTTATGGCTGACATCTGTGTCCTTTGGAATAATTTTGCCTTTTATTTATTTTTACTCAGACTGATGCATGTTGGCTACCTAGATTTAAAAAAAAAATTTTTGAAATGCAACTTCACATAAAAAGCTGAAAACTCAAGCCAACTTCAGTGGTATAGCAAGAAAAGGCCCGGCCATGACTCAGGTGACTTGGTGGGGAGTGATGCAGCTATGCTGGTTCACCCCTCTTTGGGGAACTGTCATGCACATGGCTGGAGCACTCATCCCACTGAAGACTCCCTGGTGGAGACTGGAGATGGTTTTGGAGGGTAGGCAGTCTTGAGGCACCACTCATTTAGAAAAGTGAGTGTTATTCCGTTGCTGGTGCACAATGTATGCTGAATCCTGGAATGAATTAACAGGTATGCATGGTAAGAGCTAGGTACTTAACATAAAAAAAAACCCTCATCGTGGATCAGTGACAGCTTCACTCTCGCTCATCTCAGGAGAAACAAATGGTCCACATGACTCTTGCCTCCTAGGGGAATGAATGGGCTTTACTGGGCAGATGGAGGGAGGGGAGCCAGCTGATGTGACCCTGACCTCATGTAGAAAAAGTGGGAAAAGGGGGTTGATGATGACAATAAGGCAGGAGGCAAAAATATGAAAAAAATTCACAAAACATAGCTATGCAGACAACCAGTCACAGTATTATCTGTAGGAGGAAGCACTTATCACAACTCAGCAAACAGGATATACAATACATTCCCTAACCCTAAAAAGCACTTTTGCGAAAGTGCGGTTAAATAAGGATGAAAATGTGGGGAGATGGCTGCTGTTGAGATCGTAGCACAGTGGGGATAAGGGAATATTCCCTTATCCCCACTGTAGTGCAATCTCGGAGTGAGAATATTAACGTAGGGAGGGGTGCAGGGGGGCTTGCCCCCTTGCATAAATGTGAGTACTGTGTTTTTTTTTGTTGTTTTCTATTTTTTAACACACTTTAGCGAAAGTGCTTTTTTGGTGAAAAGCACTTTTGCTAAAGTGTGTTTGGCCAATGTGGTTTCGGTTGTTTGAGCTTTCGCTCAATAGTACGAGATCCATATAGATATTTTATATATATGTTATATACATGCATCTTTATTTTCCTTGCAGACTTCCCACAGCTGACCATTGCCTGCCCCAAGTTCATCTCCTTATCCACTGGGTCTATTGGACTAACCTTAGCCTCCCCCTAAGCTATACCTAACACATGTACTGGGCTAGTGAAGAGATTTGAGGACTCCAAGGTTGCATCACACTGCTTTTGTGGGCTGTTTTTTTATCTTTTTTTCCAAGCCCCTACATGTGCCAAGTAACACATTGAGGGTGGAATGTGCAATGGACATCAGCAGTAAACAACTCCTCACTTCGAAAATGGGCTGATGTCAGCAGGACACCCTGCCCATCCTCAGGCAGCAGCTCATGGTTGTTCCCCCAGTCTCCAACAAGGAAATCAAACTACAGCAGTGAAATCTGAGTGCATGCACCTACTCTCCTCCTCCTCCTCCATGATGAGCATGCCCATCTTTCCCTGTCTAAGTCATCAAACACAAGTCATTATTCAAACTTGGACTGCTTAGGCCACAGTCAGAGCTTTTTCCCTCTATGCCACTGTTGCAGGCAACTTCAGCACATATTATACAAAGGCATACATGCAGATACTAGCAGCTGGCCTTGAACTTAGTGCAACAATCAACCAAACCAAATCAAAATGACCAAATGATCTTGATTTAACAGATTTTGATAACACTTTCATCAACTATTATGTACTTCATATTCCAACTGAAGCCTTGGGTAAATCCACCTGCAGATGTGAGACATCTCTGGATTTACACCAGAAATAAAACCTTTTTGTTTCGAGATTTCCAATTTCCTAGTGCTTAGTTTCACTGTGTCCTATATTTTTTACCAAATAGGTTGAAAAAAATGGAAATTTGGAATGATTAATATCAGCCTCAAATAAGTCAAATATAAAATATGGCGAGAGGGATGAAAAAAAAAACAGAAAAAAAAAACTGCTAAAAAATCAGGCAAGGAAAGCTGCACATTTTTATAAGTCAGCTCTGAAAGAAAGGGACCTATTAGACTCATCTGAGCTTTTTTTTTTTTTTTTTGCTTAATGAACAACAACAAACACTGAATGCTTAATGAACAACAACAAACACTGAAAAGACATGCACAAAACCTCTTTCTTTGCCTTAATGAACAGCATCTTGTTTTCTTGTGAAAATTCTGGAAGATGTGTATTGCAAAGAGATATGGAAGAAAAACACATCCTCAAGACACTCCCCAAATTTGTATAAGCTCCAAGAAAATCTCTAGATTTGATCACCATTTGAGGCACAGATGAACTTTTCAATCAGGGGCGGCTCATGCTATAGGACTGCAGGACTGCAGCCCTCCCAACCGTAAAATGGGTCCCCCACCTGTGCATAAAATAAAGTCCTCAGTCCCCCGTAGAACATATAAAAATTAAAAAATATCTCGGACTCCGCGCATGCGTGCTTAGTTCCTGGCTGCTGTGTTAGGCAGACCAGAACTCCAAGCACGCATGCTCTGGAATTCCTAAGCTCCAGACTGCTCAGTTAGGCAGTCCAGATAGGGAAGGGAGTAAACTCCATCCTTCCAACCCAGAGATCTGTGCGGTGATGACCACACAAACCAGAAGGTCACCGGACTGCATCGCCCACAGGCTGGACCAATAGCAGGAGGCTCCAACCTCCTCACATCTCAAACAGCTGCATGATCACCGTAGGGAGGACCGATCGGGGAAACAGGAGGACAGGATCACATTCGCCATTATGGAGGGTGGACCGAGTACAGGATTGCCGTATGGAGAGAAACAGGAGGACCGAGTACAGGATCGCATGGCTGTTCTGGAGACTGTGTGTGTGTGTGTGTGTGTGTGTGTGTGTGTGTGTGTGTGTGTGTGATGCCCCAGTTGCTTCATGGTGGTGGGTACAGAATAAGGCTTGAACCCTGTACCTTGGGCCCAAGTGACAAGAGTTTGAACTCCCTACCCACCACCATTTCTAAAGCATTTGCAGATTTTTGCCTCATATTTGTTCTGTTCCTCATAAAATCTGTGGTTTCTGTATTTTTGTTACTTAAAACAGACATTAGTGCAGTGGTAGCAGTGTTGCGTGACAGCTATGGGTTGTCTGGTTTGATTCTTGGCTGGAGTGCCTTCTGTGTGGAGTCTGCATGTCCTCCCTGGGGTTGTGTGGGTTTGCTCTGGTGTCCTCAGTGGATATTTGTCCCTATTTTTCTGGACTGTATTCCCCCATTATTGGCTTCGTCCAGGTTTTTTGTGCCAAGGTTGAGAGCTATGGTGACAACTGAACTCACTGAATATGTTTGGGGGCTGTATTTCCCCATTACTGGCTTTGTTCAGGTGTTTTGTGCTAAGATGTTGACAGCTATGGTGAGAACTGAATTCACTAAATGATAGCCATTTAAGTTTCAGTCTTCCTTTCTTTCATAAAAATAGATGATTTGGCATAGTGGTATGTTGCTCTAGTTGTTTTGCACAGGGACCTGGGTTCAATACTTGGCAGTGAAATGTATGGTCGTAACACAGCATTTTATTCTAGCAACTTTCCAACATTATAGAAGCAATGTTTAAAATTTGTCCCTGGTTTTTGGGCTTTTGCCCCCCCCCCAAATACATTTTGGCTTTGTCCAGATTTCTTGTGCTGCAAAGTTCAGAGATACAGCTCAGTGTCGAGTAGATTTTACAAGGAGCTGAGAGCTGCAGGGGAACAAAAGTTTAGTGCTGCTTATGCCGAGTTTGCTTACATTGTAAATAGCACAACAGGTAATGTACTTGCTTTTGATGCAGAAGGCTGTGGGTTCTACTCCCACAGTAGGTAGATCCATTGCTGATACTGTACTCTATTTTAAAGGGAATGGATGCTGCAGTCCTCTTTGGTGAAGATACCTAGCAACTATGAACCTGTTATCAGTTTGCCATCCATTCCCTATTGCGATATTACTAGCATTATAATTTTTTTAATGCAACATAAGCAATTTATTCCTCAAGGGCAACAGGCACTTTATTTGTAGATGAAACAATGACATATAAAGTTGTTTGCTAGCAGTAACCTCTTCATTAGTTAACAGATTTCTTTAATGTGGAATTATTTAGATGGCTTTTACTTCTTCAGAGATCGTGCATATTTACTGATACTGGTGGCCTGTTGAAGTTTGAGTAGACTTTTATGATGGAAATGTTCTGAATTGGGCAGTTCAACTGTACTGTATTGTACAAGGAATATAATTTAATACAGTCAGGAAGGTGCATCAAAGAGCATGTGTATGTTTCATGTTCAAGGGGCCTATGATTTGAAAACAGCCTAAAATTAATCTTTATCTGCCACTGGCAAAATGTATTTTCTTTAAATGTGGGTTTCAATGCTGTTTCAATGAATATGAGTTTCAAGGGCAGAGAAGTTTTAATGCCAAGTCTATTTTCATTGTGATACTGCATTGCTTTGTTTAGCAGATATCTATTAGGGTTTATGCTGTAAAATATAAAATAAAACTTTCAAATGAAATCCATATCATCGCAGAAGTAAAGCAGTATGCACATTAGTGTTTCTGGCAAATGGGGCAAAATAACCAAGGAATGGGACATTGGAATGGCTCCAGGGGAGACGCTCCATTCAAACATGATTTTGTGAGGGGGGGGGCAGCAAACTCAGACAGCCCCGGCTGACCTATACCTCTCAACTGTCCAGACTTTTGCAGAATTAATAGATTTTTGCTTCTTATTTTTGGTTTGTTCCTCATAAAATTTGTGGTTTTCTGCCAAATCATTTAGGAATGAAGTCACTAAATAATGACAGACATTGAGTTTCAGATGTCATAACCTTCAGAAAAATGCTTGCTAAAGCAAGACTTGTTATGCTATCAACTGTCTTTTTAGTACTGTTTGTATGTTCCCCCAATATATTTGGCCATATCCAGATTTCCTGCATTAAGAGGTTGAGAGGTACGTGCAAATAAATCGCTTTATAGAATTAGTAATCTCCAAACCTCTCAACTGTCTCCAATTTTGGTACAAAATGTTGCTCTCCCTTTAATAATCCCTCTGCAAAATGGCAATTTTGGAAGAAAACGTGGAGGGTTTACAATTATAAATAACTTTAATGATCAGAGTTATAGATTACTTTTATTTCAGAAATGCATGTAGATGCTCTTATTTTGTCAGCTGCTCAAGTTAACAGTACTAATTTTAAAAAGGTGTCCCTTCTTTGACAGGTTCCCAGCTGTATTGTGTAGCAATTTTATATTTCTGCATAACATATTTGGTCTGTTTTTCATAAAATTGTGGTTTTCTGGCAAATTAGTAGCAAATCATTAAAGATTGAAGTTAGAAAATAATGGCAGACATTTGAGTTTCAGATTTCATACCCTTCATACTAATGCAAGACCTACTACTATTCTACTATCTTTCTAAGTTTATAAGAGCAATATTTAAAAATTGTCTTAATTTTTGGGCCTGTGTCCCACTTCTATGTATGGCTTTGTCCAGATTTCTTGCTCTGAGGTTGAGAGGTATGAGTGTCAGAGCCATCACAGTCAGCCAGAGACATTTCAAACTGTGACCTACTTGTTGCACTCCACTCCCCATTGTAGTGGCTCTGGATGTGTCCAAACAAGGCAAGGAGCAGTTATGCAGTGTAAGTGTGCAGAGTATTCCCCCATCAAAGGCAGACCACAAGTACGACTGTGGCTTTTCATGTCCTTGATTTTGCAGAATGTTCTGGTTTTCTGTCATATTTTTATACTGTTGATTTATGCTTATTATTATTCAGAAAATGCATGCTGTTGCAGTGCTCTGTTGCTCTGTATTAAAGTAGCAATGGCTTAATGACCATTAGGTAAGCTTGTCGGAGATTGAAAGATGCAAGTAAGCTTTAATAAACATACTGTTAAAGAATTACCAACATTGAAAGCCTTTTCATTGTTGCCATGCAGAGAATATTTACACAACTAGATAACGAATAAGCCTTGGGTACTGAAATGCATATGACAGTATTTGTAATAAAGGACAGGATTACAGTATTTTCAGAAGCTCATTACATTTGTTGGAGACTTGCAGTTATCTTTGCAGGCTTTACCCGTAAACTAAACAGAATGCCAATCTATCATGTGTGGTCCACAACTTGTGCAGTAATCCTTTAAGCAATTTATCTTGAGCTTGTTTCTTGTTCGCTGTTCATTTTTTACTTTGATCATGTGTTCTCCATGAAACAAGTAAACAGCTGTTGTCAGGCAGCAGGTCTTTTTTGGATAAGAAACATTTTTACAAGTGGGGGTATCACAGAGATTGCTATTTTCAGCATGTTACTTGGTAATTTTCTAAAGCTGAATATAAATTATAATTAGAACTGCACTACAAGGAGAAGTGGTTTGAGCTGAGTGCTGCTTGTTTTTTTACACTTGATTTTGACTGGCATTCCAGTAATGTATTTAAAAAGCAATTTATTTTTTCATGCCTCACAACCTTTGTGTTTCCATCTAAATATTAAGTAAGTTGTCATGTAGCCAATGCATTGAAATTTTTTTTTCTTCTACACTTCATTTTGTCTTGATTGGACTCTCGTAATGACAGTTTGGCACCCAGGGCAGCGTATTTAATTAAAGTTCCAATTGTTATGGTTTTGAGAATAGCCCCACCCCTTTCTAGTTGGTCACACCCCTTTACATTGGCCCCACCCATTCAGCTGTCTCTTGCAGCCCCCCCTTTAATTTGAAGTCACCAGCTGCCACTGTTTTTAACTTAAACTATACACTAACAATGGAAGTTTTGGTCTCCTGTCAAGTGAATATTTAAAGGCAAGAGACAAGACAAGCTCCCACAGTGTCATGGCCCCTTTATGTTAATGGCAAGAATGAGTTCCCCACTGTTCATAGGTAGGTTATTGGTCCTAGGGCCTATATAAGCCTAGCCAAAAAGGTACCCTGGCTTTCGCCACCCAAGAAAATTATTTTCCTGTGCCCCTGTCGAGCAGAGCCACAGAGGTGATCCCCAGGGTGAATTTCCTATTTCCCATCCGATCATCAAGATTTTTCATGAAGAGTGCTAATAAGAGGTTTGTTTGACATAGACAGGTAGTTTGTTCCAGAGTATGGGAAGTCTCTGGGACAGGAATCTATCCATCCAGCATGTTCTGTTTATTGTGGTGACAAGGTTTAGGTCCCAAGAGCATGTACTTTGGAGGGATTAGGATTTCTTTAAGTGGAGCATGTCCAACAGCTCTGGGTTTGACATAGCTTTGTATGTTAGGCAGAGATCGTCTCTAAGTAGGTGATATGTGATGGAGTAAAGCTAGAGTTTTTTGAGATGGACTGCATAGGGCATCTGTATGAGGCCAGTAATCCTCTTTGTGAGGTATTTCTGCAGCCTTTCCAGTTGTTGTAGATGTCTTGTGAGGTACGTACCAAAAGGGGAGTTGTACTCTATAATGGGTCTAATGAATGATGAGTAGAGGGGAACAATGACCTATTTTTTCCTGGATGAGAAACCTTTTGTGATGAGGTGTGCCACGTAGAAGGATTTCCTGACTACTGTGGGGATATGATTATCAAAGGAGAGACTACTGTCCACCTGTGTCCCAAGGTCTCTTATCACACTTTCGGTGTTAAGTGGACTACCACCTTCGTGGTAGCTCATGGGTACATAGTTTTTCCAAAGGGGATGACAATGCACCTTTTGGCACTGAGCTTGAGGCCATGGCTTTGACACCAGGCATCTGTCTCAGTGAGGTCCTTTTGTAAGATGTCCACATCTTTAGGAGTTTCGATTATGGTTTTTAGTTTGCAGTCATCTGCGAACTTCATTAATCAAAGACCTTCTATGTCAGCCTGTACTTCAGAGAAGTAGATACCAAACAGGAGAGGACCCAGGACTGAACCCTGTGGTACTCCACTTGTCAATGGTCTGAAGTCGGATTTGGAGTCTGCTACTTTCACAGTGTGGGTTCTGTCAGTGAGCCAGTTGGCAACCCATCTTGTGACATAGGGATTTATACCTAGTTTAGTGAGTTTATCTATAATTCCAGAGTGGGGGATGGTGTCAAAAGTCTTGGAGAGATCTAGATAGGCTGTGTGAAGCACCTTACCCTCATCTACGGCTTTGATGACTGCTTCAAAGAAGTCTATCAGGTTTAGGAGACATGATCTGCCTTTTACAAACCCGAACTGGGTGGGGTCCTGAGTTTGGAGATTACCAATGTCTTTGTTTATAAGTTCCATGATGATACGTTCCATGGCCTTGCAGACCAGGCTCATTAGGCTAATGGGGCAGTAGTTCCGGGGTCCGTGGTGGCTCCCCCTTTGTGGAGTGGGATAACTGTTGCTGTGCGCCATTCAGTGGGCACAAAGCCTGAGGTGAGGCTATGATTGAACATTGTGCTTAGGTGGGGTGTCAGTTCATTCTGTAGTTCATGTAGAACACAGCCTGGGATGTTGTCAGGTCCCATGGATGCTGTGTTCTTGGCTTTGGAGAATGTGTTTTTTACCTGTGCAGCCATGATTACAGGAACTTTGCATTCGTCCGATACAGAGATGGGCCCTTTAGGGGGTGAGAGGGGGGTAAAGTTAGCACTGAACCTATCTGCCAGGATGTTGGCAATATCAGTTGGTTTTGTATATTTAGTGCCATTGTGCTGTAACTCAGAGCAGATCCGAGTGTTGCCACTGAGATTCTTGACATAGCTATAGAATGGTTTGTGGTTGTCTTTAGAATCAGTGGCGATTTTGTTTTCATAACTAGCTTTGGAGGATTTTATGAGGGATCTCAGCATCTTACTAAGGCTGACCAGGGAGTTTGAAAAAGTTATAAACTTCAAATACAAAATAAAGTGATAGGAGAAATAAAATATGAGTCAAAGTTGCAAACAAAATCCCCAGTCACTCACAGCTGCAGGCAATAAAAATCTCCAGATTTTAAACACAACTTCAGTGTACAGTCAAATCCAGTAAAAACTTTCAGCTGCAGGCAATAAAAGTCTCCATATTTTAAACACAAATCCAGTGTAGAGTCAAATCCAGTAGAAAATAAAGATCAAAAGGCGAAGTAATATCACTTCACCTTTGGATTATTATTTTCTACTGGATTTGTGTTTAAAATCTGGAGACTTTTATTGCCTGCAGCTGTGAGTTTTTACTGGATTTGTCTCTACACTGAATTTTGTTTAAAATATGGAGACTTTTGTTGCCTCCAGCTGTGAGTGACTGGAGTTTTTGTTTGCAACTTTGACCAGGGAGTTCCTCCAATCATGGGATTTTACTCCTTTTTTGCAACAGTTTCTTTCTTCTGTTGCAGAGTTTGTTTATGGGAGGTGAACACCAGATTGGCTTCCTTTTTTTTTTTGGAGGATAGCATCTTGGTTCTGTTAGGGACAGCATGATCCATGCACTCTAAGTGCTTATAAAGTGCATTTCTGTAGGATTTAGCAGTCGTACCTCTATTGTCCGTCTGCATGGGTGTCGTGAAGTTTGCCACCTCTGTCTTAAGAAGCATGAAGTTGGCTTTGGAGAAATTATTTATGGTGGTTTCCCTAATGGGGGGTGGGATGTAGGTGATTAGCTTGTGGTCGGATCTGACCAACGAGGAATTGACCTCTGATGTGGAACACCAGTTGCCCATGTTGGTAATGACCAGGTCTGGGATATTGCTGTCCCTGGTGGGAATGTGGATAAGTTGATCCAAGGCATTGGAATATATGAATTCCAGAAAACGTTGAGCAAAAGAGTTAGATGCACTTGGATAATCTCGGATGCATTATGTTGAGCAACTAGCCTGGAGGTGTGGATATCCTTAATGAAAATGGACACACCTCCACCTTTAGTGTTTCGGTCCAGGTTAGGTGGCCAAAAGGTGTGGTACGAATTAAAGCCTGGTAAATGCAGAGGTGCTCTCTGGAGCCTTGAACCAGGTCTCTGTCACTGCACAAATGTTGATGTTCTCCATTTTAATGAGTGCCTCGAGTGAATGCATTTTGAGGTTTAGACTTCTAGCATTGAGTACCATTACCTTCAGATTTTGCTTGCTTGTACCGGTTATGGTGGTGAATTTGTCATTTCAACCTTGCCTAAAAAAGGCACTATAGGGGTGGCAGGACCCTTAGCGAGTATCCGGAATCTCAAGAGCGACAGGTGCAGGCCATCTCTGGGAAAGCATTGTGGTCTGTTGATCATGTCATCCCAGGCAGACAGATACTGGATCCCCTTAGAATGACACCAGAAGCTTAGCCAATTGTTGAAGTCAATCATTTTGTCCTTGTACTGTGGCATCTTTCTGGGTGATGGCAGGATGCTACTCAGGGCTAGGGTCATACCTGTCTGGGCTACAAGATCGGAGAGCTCCTCCATGTCTCTTTTCATGTAGTCCAGGGAGGTATGTCTCAGGTCATTCACACCAACATGGACAATGACAGTCATATTTGTACTTCTTGTGGAGTGACCTGAGTGCGTGCGTTATGTGGCAGATCCTGGCACCTGACAGGCAGCTGACAGTAACTTATAGGTTCATAGGTTGGTACTAGGCTATCAGCCCTAGGGCCTATACAAGCCTAGCCATAACAATTCCCTGGCTATTTCTTCCCACACTATTTACTACCCTGGACCCCTGCCTAGCAGGGTGACTAATGTGATCCCCGGGGTGAATTTCCTTTCTCCCATCCAGTCGTCAAGGTTCCTTTTGAAGAGGGCCAAAGAGGCACTCTGCTTGACATGCATGGGCAGTCTATTCCAGAGTCTGGGGAGTCTCTGGGTCAGGAACCTATCCCTCCAGCATGTTTTGTTTATTGTGATGATGAGGTTTAGACCCCCTGGACCATGTGGCTCTGAGGGATTGGGATTTCTTTAAGTGTAGCATGTCCAACAGCTCTGGGTTTGACATGGCCTTATATGTTAAGCAGAGATCGCCTCTGAGTAGACGATATGCGACAGAGTATAGCTGGAGTTTTTTAAGGCAGTCAGCGTAGGGCATCTGCTTTAGGCCTGTGAATCTTTTAGTGAGGTATTTCTGCGGCCTTTCCAGTTGTTGCAGATGTCTTGAGAGGTACATACTAAATGGGACGTTGTATTCTATAATGGGTCTAATGAGAGATGAGTACAGTGGGACAATGACCTCCTTTTTTCTGGAAGAAAAGCCCTTAGTGATGAGGTGTGCCACATAGAAGGATTTCCTGACTGTTGTGGCGATGTGTTTATCGAAGGTGAGATAACTGTCCACCTGTGTCCCTAAGTCTCTTATCACACTTTTGGTGTTTAGTGTACTGCCACCTATGTGGTAATTCACGGGTACATATTTTTCCAAAAGGGGATAACTATACATTTCTTGGCATTGAGCTTGAGCCCATGGTTCTGGCACCAAGCATCTATTTCTGTAAGGCCCTTTTGTAGAGTATCCACATCATTTGGGGATTCAATAATGGCTCCTAGTTTGCAGTCACCTGCGAACTTTGTTAGGCAGTGTCCCTTAGTGTTGGCCTGTACTTCAGAGAAGTGGATGCCAAACAAGAGCGGTCCTAGGACTGAACCTTGAGGTCCTCCACTTGTCACTTGTCTGGAGCTGGATTTGGAGTCGGCTACTTTTACAGTGTGGGTTCTGTCAGTAAGCCAGCTGTCAACCCATTGGGTGACGTATGGATTAATGCCCAGCTTAGTAAGTTTATCTATGATTCCAGAGTGGGGGATGGTGTCAAAGGCCTTGGTGAGGTCTAGATAGGCTGTGTGGACCACCTTACCCTTGTCCATGGCTCTGGAGACTGATTCGAAGAAGTCAATCAGGTTCAGGAGACATGATTGGCCCTTCACGAACCCAAACTGGGTGGGGTCCAGTGTTTGAACGTTGCCAATGTCTTTGTTTATAAGTTCCATGATAATACACTCCATGGCCTTGCAGATAAGGCTCATCAGACTGATGGGACGGTAGTTTCCGGGATCCAAGGTAGATCCCCCCCCCCCTTTGCGTAGTGGGATCACTTTAGCTCTGCGCAACTCAGTGGGCATGAAACCTGAGGTGAGGCTATGATTAAACATGACAGTTAGGTGAGGTGCCAGTTCATATTGTAGTTCATGTAGTACACAGCCCGGGATGTCATCTGGTCCCATGGATGCGGTATTCTTAGCTTTGGAGAGTGTGTTTTTTTACCTGTGTGGCCGTTATTACCAGAATTTGGCAATCTTCCGGTACTGAGATGGGCCATTTAGGGGGTGAGGGGGGGGTGAAATTGACACTGAATCGATCTGCCAGGATATTGGCAATATCCTTGGGATCAGTATATTTAATGCCATTCTGTTTTAGCTTAGAGCAGATCTGAGCATTGCCATTTAGATTCTTGACATAGTTATAGAATGCCTTGTAGTTGTCTTTGGAATCTTTGGCAATTTTATTTTCGTAACTAGCTTTGGAGGATTTAATGAGGGATCTCAGTTTCTTACTGAGGCTGGTATTGCATCATGGGATTTTCCTCTTTTCTGCAACAGTTTCTTTCTTTTGTTGTAAAGTTTGTTTATGGCAGGGGACCACCAGATTGGCTTCCTTTTTTGGAGGAGAGCATTTTGGTTCTTTTTGGGATGGCACGATTCATGCATGAGTGGATGTGCTCGTACAGTGCCATAGTGTAGGATTCAGCAGTCGAACTTTCAGTTCCCGTCTGCATGGGTGTCATGAAGTTTGTCACTTCTGACTTGAGTAGCATGAAGTTGGCTTTGGAGAAGTTTTTTATGGAGGTTTACTTATTGGGGGGTGGGGGTGAGATGTGGATGTTAAGGGTGATTAGCTTATGGTCATACCTGACTAACGAGGGCGTGACCATAGGTGTGGAGCATCGATTTCCCATGTTGGTAATGATCAGGTCTAGGATATTGGAGCCTCTGGTGGGACTATGGATTAGTTGATCCAGGAAGTTGGAATTTATGAATTCCAAGAACCACTGGGCAAAGGTGTTGGTACACGAGTAGTTTTCCCAGTTAATGGCAGGGTAGTTAAAATCACCCAGTATTAGGGTGTTTGGTTCTATCTTAATATTTTCCAGTATGTTTAGAAAGGTGTAGTGAGAATCTTGCGGCATGGTGGGGGATCTGTAGCAAGCTACAATTTGGATTGCAGTCTTACCTAGTGTTAGTTGCACCTGGAGAATTTCAGACGCATTGTGTTGGGCAACTAGCCTGGTGTTGTGAATATCCTTGGTGAATATGGACATTCTTCCACCTTTATTGTTTTGGTCCTGGTTTGGTGGCCGAAAAGTGTGGTAAGAGTTGTAGCCTGGTATTGCAGGGGTGCTCTCTGTAGCCTTGAACTAGGTCTCAGTTACTGCACAGATATCGATGTTCTCCATTTTTAGGAGTGCCTCTAGAGAGTGCATTTTGAGGTTTAGACTTCTAGCATTGGGTAGTATTACATTCAGATTTTGGATGCTTGTACCTGTTACGGTGGTGGTTTTGTCCTGTGAACTTTGCCTAAAAAAGGCACTATAGGGGTGGCAAGAGCCTTAGCCAGTAACCTGAATCCCAGGGGCGACAGGTGCAGACCATCTCTGGCAAAGCATCATGGTCTGTCGATCATGTCGTCCCAGGCAGACAGATACTGGATCCCCTCTGAATGACACCAGAACCTTAGCCAATTGTTGAAGTCAATCATTTTGTCCTTATATTGTGGTATCATTCTGGGCGAAGGCAGGATGCTACTCAGGGCTAGGGTCATACCTGCCTGGGCCACATGATCCGAGAGCTCTTCTATGTCTCTTCATGTAGTCCAGGGAGGTACGTCTCAAGTCATTCACTCCAACATGGACAATGACAGAGTCATATTTGTACTTGTTGTGGAGTGACTTGAGTGTATCTTTCAACTTGATTAGCCTGGTGAGTGGAACATCAGTGTGCCTGACTATAGAGTCCCCTATGACTAGAGTGTTGGGTATGTTGTTATGCCTTATGGGCTGTGGTTGAGTGACACACTGAGTTTGTGGGCTATGTGTCATTTGGGTTGAGTTGGGGGTGGAGGTTGCTTGCGTTTCTGCTTTGGAGGTCTCTGTTGCTTGAGCAGATTTTTATTGAGAGCCTCCACAAATGTAGGTGTGTGTTTTGTGTTTCAATGTGCGTGTTTTGGTGGTGTAGGCTTTGAGGGACTAAGTGATGAGTGTGATGTGGTGCAAGTGTTACCTTCTCCTCTTGACTGTCTAGTCCAGTCTTGGGTGAAGACAGCTTTGCTTCCAGTTTTGCTACATAAGTGCATCTCTCACAGGTTGTAGTGCTGGGTGGTAGGAGGAGAGGGTTGTCTGTGTACATGAGGCAATTGCTGCATTGCCCCAAGATGCCCAGATTCATCAGGTAGACAGGAGAAAACACTGGGAGTTGACCCTTAGGCATGCCTGGATAGGTGCTTATTTATTAAATACTAAAAACAGGTTTCCTCTAGCCAAGTGAGGAAAGTTGAGTGCTGTAGTAATTTGTAGCTTATTTAGTGCTTACAACAAGTTCTGAACAAGTGCATAGCTCAAAGAAACAGATTTGAGTGCTAAAACTAAAAAAAATGGCTAGTTCTAAGGGAAAATTTGAAGAGCAGACTTTATGGCGCTGGGAATAGTTTAACCTTAGCTAAGCGGGCGGCGATGCATAAAGTGTATTTTTTTTTTAATGTAACAGTAGCAAATGACCAAACCGATTTAAACAAATGAACTAATTAACCAATAAAAAACTAAAACCTGAGCCCCGTTCCAGCAGTATTCGATCAGACAAGTTCCAACTGCACACTCCTGCCACTAGGGTGCAGGGGAACCTTCTCCAAAAAAAAGATGGTCTGGATTAGTGCTCAAGTTAAAGCTAGATTCAGCAGCTCTGAATTTAGTCTATGCTACAGCAAACAAGGTGTACCAATTTCAGAAAGAAACAGTTCAAATAAGCTGGCACAATAAGCCTTTAACCAGAAACTCCCAACTCAGAAGGGCAGAATCTACCTTCTCCTCCCACAAGAGTGCAGACCACACCTTCTTAATGTAAAATAACTGTCCCGAAGCCCAAGTGCTTAAACCAGAATGAATACACTTTTAGAATATTATTGTTTATGTACCAGATAACACTAGTATACCTCTCAACTGTCCAGATTTTCACAGACTGTCCAGATTTTTGTCTCCTATTTTTGGTCTGTTCCTCAAAAAAATTGTGATTTTCTGACAAATCACCATGGACTGAAGTCACTGAATGATGCCATACATTTGAGTTTCAGACTTCACATCCTTCAGAAACTGTATGCTAATATAACTCCTACGATTCTAGCAACTTTCTAAATTTATAAAAGCAATATTTACAATCTGTCCCTATTTTGGGCCTTTGTCCCCCCATTATTTTAGGCTTTGTCCAGATTTCTTGTGCTAAGAGGCTGAGAGGTATGAACAGTAGCATTTCCTGTGACTATATGAACAGCTGTCTGCTGCAGGCATTTCTTGAATACCTTGATGAACATCTCTACTGACATAATCTCTTTCATAATGACATGCAAGATTAAATGCGAGGTCTTCAGATTTTTCCAGCCATTAATTTCTTATCTTCAACTAATACCCGAAGCATCTGTGAAGCTTTTATTTGGTAGAAGAGGATAGATGTTTTTCTGCATTTATCTGTATATTTGTGATCCATCAAGTCAATTCTCTCTTACCAAAGAAAATCAAGAGAGAGGTAATTTTCAATTAATCCATAGCCATATTCTAAAGAATAAGCAAGCAGAGCTGAATTTTCCTTATATTTGTCCAGCTGTTTGGCAGGAGAGATAAAGTCCTAAGACCCAGGTAACCCAAGTTCAAAAGTGGGATGGATACTGAGACAGCTAGGCAAGGGAGAGTGGGAATAAGTGGCCATTGCTACCTCACTAATCCTAGGAATGGATAGAGATTACTTCTGGTTGGTCAATTGCCATCATGCAAGGAAAGGCTTGTAAAGCAGCAAAATGGCCAGGACAAGAACAAGGGTTTGACAATCTCAAGGTGGCGCTCTAATTAGTGAGTAGAAACACACACAAGCATGACAACAATGTAGAATGCCCCACTGGGATGTGAGCAATCACAACAGTCACCAAAGTTGTGTTATGAGCATAATAGAAATGTCCTTACTGCCCAGAAGACAACAAGGGCATAAACTACCTCTGTGGCTGCCTGGATGACAGACACTCTAGTCATCTCTTAAGTCTGGGTCACTGAAGTTCATCATACTTCAAGGACAAATACTGTAGCTAAGCTCAGCTTAAATAATTTAAGAAGAGGCTCCCACAAGGGCATGTTCGACACTGCTTATTAGGCATCCAGGTACATCATCATGCTCCATAAAAGTAGTGTTTTTGGTTTTAGACACCATGTTAATTTCATGTTCCTTTGTGATATTGGAGGTGCACGGGATTTGTGAATTTATTAAATGAAGACAGCGGTTTTAGGGGTAAATTTGCACCAAATTGGTTTGCTAGTAAATTTGCAATGGTTACTGAATCTAAGTGAGTGGTGCCATTTTAGATACGTTCAAACAACTGCTGGGTATTACTTCTCCAGTTTCCTAATATAACCAAAGAAGGACTTACAATTATTCTTGACTTCAGGAGTTTATTTAAGCTCATGATTTGTCTTATTAGTCCAAATAATAATAGTTAGTTCCTTACTGATATTCTTGATGCAATCTTTTAGGCAGCAATATAACCAGAGAGATGATGATAACTGGTGGGTGGATACATAACCCATACACTGAGGAAGAATGAAAAAGGACAACACCAGATATGCAATATAATACAGGGGAACATGTAATGCACGCTTATTCATTGAATCTTTTGCAGGGGGTCTGGTGTTTCCCTGTTAAACCCCTTTTTCTCTATCTTTAAAATATGGTACGTACAGATGGGTTACAGGGCAGGACTCCTTCTTACAGACAGAATTAACTACCGTATTTCTTTCTAAATAAGACCTAACCAGGGAGTAAGGCCTAGCATCGTTTTTCCAGGGTGTTCATGATATAAGCCCTACACCACAAATAAGCCCCAGTTCTGATTCTTACTGTAACCTAATCATCACTCACACTTGATGGTTGAGATCCTTGGCCCATAAACCCACGCAGGTGTACTTTGATTGGTCAAAGTACAGACAACGCGTGGGAAGCATGCTGTCATGGTAACGAGCAGCTGTGGTAGTGTCTTCCCTTCATAACCAGCACCATTTTGTGTTGCCACTCCGGTCACATGTCTTCAATTAACCCCCTCCCCCCAGACAAGATGAGTGCAAAACAAAAGAGCTATTCAGTCGAGTACAAGAAAAGAATCATGGAGGACTCCCATGGAAAGTACCTGACGGCTTTCAGTAAAGAGAAGAAGTTAAATCTCCGAATGGTCCGAAAATGGTGAGCAGCATACGTTAACCTCAGTCAACAGGCCGACGAGGAAAATGCTAAAAAGTGTAAGCGTGGATCAGGTCGGCAACTATTATATCCTGATCTTGAAGACAGCATCTGTGAGTGGATTGCTAACAGGAGAGAAAAGGCTTTGGTTGTGCGCAGGGCTGATATTCAAGCATTTGCCCTTGCAATAGCATCACAGTTAGAAATATCCACAGAAGAATTCAAAGCATCACAACATTGGCTGGATGGCTTCCTTCAGCGATATGAACGGTCTCTAAGATCAACAACACT
The DNA here is from genome assembly GCF_019279795.1 of Protopterus annectens. Taxonomy (NCBI): domain Eukaryota; kingdom Metazoa; phylum Chordata; order Ceratodontiformes; family Protopteridae; genus Protopterus; species Protopterus annectens. The sequence goes on from NC_056746.1 coordinate 534,779,531, forward strand.
GTAAAAAATAGAGAAAATGGGGAATAAATCAAAAACTAGTAAAACACACTTTCCCCAGTAGTACAGGATCCAATAAAGGCTGTCCCACGATAGTAATCCACAGGTAGTCCAAAAAACATCCAGGGTAGATAATACGTAAAAAGTTTATTTAGCAATACAAAACAGTTTAAAATTCGCTTTCATCTCCAAACACTGGAAACTTCATCAGAATAAAGTGCCACTGTGCTCAACAAGTTTTTATACCTTAGTCAGTAATTGACTTGATTTAATTTGATTTAATTCAACAACTTAATGACTTGATTGAACAAGCTGCATTTAAAATCACACAACAAAATTTTACATATACATATTTTCTTAAAAAACAAGCGTTAACTAAATGTAGTGTATACAACAACACAAATCAACAACACTGTTTAAGCAGGAAGATACTGAAGTTATTAAACCTGCACTTGTGTTCAAGTCCTTTGTTGATGGCACTGACTTTTCTAAATACCAACTCTTAAACATGATTGCGATGGATGAAACTGCAGTGTTTATGGGTCCAGGATCTCAAACAACAACTGATCAGAGGGGTGCCTCGTCAATCTACAATCCCTCCACTGGTTACGAGAGTGTAGTCATCTAGATGGAAAGAAAACCCCACCTTTAATCGCTAGTAAGGGTAAGAAAGATAAGATTGAACGTGTTTCAGGCATTTACATTCTTGAAACCGAAAAAGGCCTGCTGCACACAAGCAGTTATAAGGAAGTGGGTCAATGTAATGCTGCCACGCGTTTTGCGAGGATGCGAAAGAGGTCTTCTAGTTTGGGATTCAGCCAGCACTCACTGCACTAAAGAAACGAAGAAATTCCTAGCATGGAGGAGAATAGATCAAATAATGATTTCCGCAGGAATGACTGCCTATCTCCATACTCTTGATATTGCAATAAACAAGCCATTCAAGGACCATTTGCGCATGGAACTCAATGACTACATTAAAAATAGAATGCAGAGAAATCAGCATGGAAACTTTGTGAAGACTAGCCTGCAAGAGGTTGTGACTCGGGTGAAAAAGTCATGGGATAAAATCACTGATAGCTGTGTTCCCAAAGCACTATGAGCAGGCTACTTGGACAAGCAGTACTCATTTAAGGACAGCTCAATTGCTGGGCATGACAGACTGGGGCCAATGGTGCTACAGGAAATGGAGTCACAAGAAATTCAGGCCAAAATTCAGGGGATGGACACTTATGACATTGTCCCAGATGAAGATGACATGACTGTATTTGAATAACTGTGAAAGCCAAGGTGCAGATATTCTGGACTTGAAATGTTTGTTGCACTGTTTAGGTAGAATTCACACAGAACTGTCAACCCATTATTAGAACTGTTCTCCAATAATAGAAAAGTACAAAATAAATGTCAATCTGTGTACATGAATAAATGTTGATTTTTGTACATGAAGAAATGTCGATTTGTGTTCATTAATTAATGTCAATTTTTGTACATGAATAAATGAATAAATGTAGATTGTTGTACAGTGCGGGTAAATAAGGCATCCCCTGATAGTAAGGCCTAATGCGCATTTCGCTGGGATAAAGAATATAAGATCTGGTCTTATTTTTGGGGAAATACGGTATATATACCTAACTATATTTCCTTTCATCCAGCTAAATAAAGCAGGACTGAGCATATTTACAATGAAAACAATTCAGTCACACAGCAACAGGCAGCTCTGTCTGCTCGCATAACTGTACTTAATTACAATAGAAGGGAGAAAAGTTGTGTAAGTTGCACTTACCCATAAGAGTAGATATTTGGATTCCATATTTCTGCAGTAGCCTTCCTGGGAAACAAGAACTGGTCAACTTCACAAAGCTTTGACTTCCCCAACACTTTCACTCTGACTGCCGACTGGATGGCCCCCAAGGAGGGAAATCAGAAGTCAGAGTGAAGATTTCTTCAGGACTCTCATGTCCATATAGAGAGAAAAGAGTCTAACAATTCTAAAAAAAAAAAGAAAGAAATATATAACGTAGAAACATATGTATCCCTACTTTATATTCCAACTAAAATTACATACAAGAGTATGGGGGACAGAATTTAGGTGCAGTTATTGCAGCAGTGAGGAATTCAAACATAGGTTCATATGTAAGGGCCTTAGAAACTTCCTGCAGGCCATTTTAAGCCTAGCCAGTTTCCCTTTTTGGACTCAAAATAACCTATACCATGTGGTTATAGACTGGCCTTACCCATCCCATGGTTGACAATTATATATTATTCATTATAAGAATAACTTGTGATCATATCACAGATAATATGAAGAGAAATATGCATAGGGATAGGGAGTCTGTTCCATAGCAGCTGTATTCACTGCAAAATATACCTCTCCCCTCCAAACAATTATGTTAATGTTGCAGAAGATTTTTAGATTCCTAGACCAAGTATTTCTGATGCCATTGGACTTGCTGATGTGCAATAAATCCATCAGTAATGTGTCAGAGGATGCCTTGTATACCAAACACAGTTCACCTCTTAGCAGTCTGTAGGATACAGAGTATAGTGTGACAGGGCTTTGACACATAAGTTCTCAAATCCCAAACAAGTGGGTTAACTCTTAGTGGTATATTGTCAATGTGGTAGTTCCCTGGATTACATGATTTCTAAAGGATACAATAATGCATTTTTGGCAATTAGTTTCAGACCATGATTTTGACACCAGTTATTTATTTGGGACAATCCTTCCTGCAGGATGGCTAAGTAATTTGGGGATTCCATGACTGCTCCTAGCTTACAGTCATATGCAAACTTAGCCAGATCCCTTAGGTATAGGCTTTTACTTCAGAAAAGTAGATGCTAAACAGGACAGGAGCCAGCAGAGAACCTTGGGAGACTCCACTGGTGACTGGCCTCATGGAGGTAATCAACTATATACCTATCTATATTTCTATTAAAGGTTGTCCTGGACCTTGAAAAGGTCCTATTTGTAATGCTTTGTAAAAGTATGTATGACGGACCATATAGATGCCTCTAGAATGATTACAGAGTTGACCCCTATCCAGCAGGCCATCAAAGAAGACAAGGCCTTAGTAGAATGTGACTTGATAACTGCATGTAATGGATTTGCCTTGGTAGAAAAAATAAAAAGCAGTACGTTAGCTAAGGACAACCACATGGAAATCATCTGTTTAGACAGAGAATATCCCTTTCTGTCCCTTGATAAGAAATAAATAACTGACCAGCTTTTCTAAGTGATATAATTCTGTCAAGATGGTATCTGCATGTCCACATTATGCAGAATCCTTTCTCCCTGGGTTTTCTCAGTAGAAAACTGTGAGTTTGATAGCTTGATTTAAAGTTAACTCTGAAACCACTCTGGACATAAAAGAGGGAGTTTGTTCTCAATGTGACACTATCTCAGTGGAATATGAGGCAAGGTTCACCTACCATGAGATCTTACAACTCAAATAACTCTTCTTGTTGATGTTAGAGCAACGATGAGTACAGTTTTCCAAGTCAAGAACCTTAAATAAGCTTAATGAACAGGTTTGAACGGGAACACAGTCAAGTGGTACAAAATCCCTGAAGTGTCTCTGGTTATTTGTTAGGCACCAACTAAAAACACTTCCATTTACTAATTTATGATTTTCAAGTAGCAGACTTTTTTGCCACATTTAGTAACTGCTGCATGTCCTCATGAAGTAAATACATAAAAGATATTAGGACTGAATCATCCAAGCAGTCAGATGAAGTTGACTGAGAGTGTGGTGTATCAAACTCTCCTTTCTTGTGTGAGCAGATCCAGCCTGTGAGGAAGCTTGTGTTAAATGCCCTTGGTCAGTTCCATTAGAGGGCAGGACCAATGTTGTCCAGGTCAAAAAAAGTCAATACAGTGATTTTTTGGGGGAATCCTAAATCTTCAGAGCTACTCTGGATATCAGTGGAAAAGGTGGAAAACCATAAAGAAGGATTTCCCTCCAAGAGAATGAAAATTCATCTGTTTTCCCAGCTTGCTTGTAAGGAGTCCTGGAGCAAAATGTGTTTAGTTGTGTGTTATGAAAGGAGGTGAACGGATCTATTTGAGGTGTTCCGCACAACTAGATCAGTTCCTGGAAGAACTTAACAATTTCCATTTGTGATGGTCTGTCCTGCTTACCGTGCCTGCCACTATATTTTGCTCTGATGGAATGTAAGATGTTTACAGGATTAAGGAATGCTGAAGAGCCAATTCCCAAGCCGTCATTGCTAGCCTGCATAGCGGGTACAACCTTGTACATCCTTGCTGGATTATGTGCTATAAAACTGCAGTATTGCCTATAATCATTTGAAGAGGTCCTGGTGTTCATAGATGCATAGATTTCAAGGCACGGCTAACAACGAACATCTTTATACTGATGTGCTTTGGACTGTCTGAATGATTCCACATGGCTTGCACCTTGACATCCCTGGAAAATGTTCCACAAGCAAAATGTAAAGCATATGCATTGAAAGACTGGTCTGAGGACAGAAACAGTGACCTACATTTAGTTGAATTTGCTGTCTCTACCAATTCAGTTCCATTTTTAGAAAGCCCAAAACTGGAATTTGATACTCCAGGGGATGTAAATGTTGGGTCCATGTGTTTTGTTAGAAAGCATTCCATGTGCAACTTGCATAGGAGAATTGTGAGAATCATAGAAGCCATGAACCCCAGAATCCTAAGAAATTCTCTTGATGAAGTCTGAGACTGACTGGAAAAGCTCAGGAAAGATTCCAGATAAAAATCCACATTCTCTTGTGTCATAAAGGCCTTTTGTGATAAATATCTAGAAGGCAGCTGAGAAACAATCCTGTGAGATGGAGTCAAGGAAGATTGTGCAACATTTATTTTGAAGCCCAGACTGGCCAGAAAACCCAGTTAATGACTCTTAAAAAAAAAAAGACTCTACAAAGGTATTTGTCTAACTAAGAAAATATGTGAATGCTATTTAGTCTGCAATAAGCTACGATTGGAGCTAGGCATTTTGTGAACACCCTTGGAGCTGTAGATAATCCAAAGGGTAATGCATAGAACTGATATTATGACAGAGAACTTCAGAAATTTCCTGAAGCTTGTGGCTATGGCCATATGGTAATAAGCATCTTTTAGGTCTAGTGTTGCCATGTAACTCATGGGAGGAATGAGTGGGTAAAACAGTTTCTGTAAGGTCAAAGTTCTTAATTTTGGTACTTCCACATACAGGTTTTAAAATTAAAGAGCTACCACTAGACTCCAAGAGACCTCTTCCTCTGCTACCAGAAACATTCTAGAATAGACGCCTTTCTCCCCTTTTACTTACAGACACTGGCTCTTTGACTTATTGGTATGTAAAGACTTAAGAACCTGAGGAAACAAATTTGTTTGTTTGGGAGGATGGGGGGGAGAGGATTCCTCTGAAAGAAATTTTTATATAAAGTGCCACCTGTAATCCTTGTGCACTTTATTTAACACCCAAGAGTCTGAGACAATGTTTTGCCAAAGTGGATTGCTGAGGACCAATTTGTTGGACAGATCTGAAGAGAAACTGGCTGGAAGAGAAAAGGGGGAAAAGATGTTAGGAAGACCATTATGTACTGCTGGTTGTCACTTTTTCTGAAAGGACCCCTGTTTCTTGTTATTTCCATCTGACCATCTCTTTTTAGCATCTTGCTTGACTGAATGCAGCTGGTTTTACTTTGTTGGCTTTCTTTGTGAAAGAGTGATGCTTATAAGATTTGTATTGCGGGACATGAAAATCATACAAACTCCCTTTAGTAATTTCTATCGTTCACCACATTATTTGAGAACCTGGGTAGCAGATGAGCTAAACAATACCTCCTTATCTACACAGGAATCTAAGATTTCAGAATTTACCTCATTAGCAAACATTTGGTTACATATCCAAGCATGCCATCATAACACTGTAGCAATGCAGTAGCAGTGCCTAGACACATTATATGCTGAATCATGCATACTCTTCAAAGTTTATGTGGATACCTGGGACAAGGTGGAAACAGTTTGATTCAAAAATGAACCTTCTTCTGAATTAAGTGAGTAAACAAATTCCTTCAGACCGTCCATATAAACAAAGCATAAACTTCCACATGTATGCTTGATAACTGAAAATTCTGAAAGCCAAAGTGGAATAAGAAAGCATTCTGTTATCTAGATAGTCCAACACCTTGTCTTCCCTTTCACCAGGTGAAGGATTGGTGTTCAATGCCAACCTAATCCCAGCTGTAGATACAGTGAATATTGTAGGTGGGTTTGATCCAAGGTGAGAGAAAATAAATTTATTAGTATGAGGAACTTTATACATCTTATATATTTTTAGGGACTGACGGCTGGGTACCAGGAGGATTACAAGCAGCATTCAACACATATTCCAAGGCTTGGATTATAGGAGGGATGGGTGAGGAATGAGGAATATCCATTTGTAACATACAGTATCTTCAGTTCAAGGTAAACCTCTATTTGTTCCCATAAAAATACCTCACTCATACTGGCTATGATCTAATTGAAAGAGAATTCCTCCACATGAGGAAAATAAATTTTATTTTCTTCAATGTCAGAAAGTTGGGCTTTTGAAGAAGATCCCATCTCTGTTATAATTGGAATCATCAGATGCATTTTCATCAGGAATTTCTTTACAGAGGATGCTAACCTGCAATGGTTTCTGGATACCAGGATTTAGTCTGTAACGTAGGCTTTGCTAAGGTAAGAAAATCAACTTCCTCAACAGTAATTACCTCTTGAAATAAATACTATTTAATCTTTTGTCTTTTTCTTTATTTCAATCCCTGGTGAAAATGATGGACTAGAAGGAGGGATGTTTTATTGGTCTAATGGTCTCTTTCCTCAGTTACCCTGTGAAGAATCTACTGGACTGTTTCCAAGCCCAAGAGAAGATGGTTCACCAATGCCCGTACTGGATACTGGAAAAGCAGAAGATGATGTGGCTGACCCTCGGTTCATGGTGGCCGAAAGGACAACACAGAAGAAGCCAAAGAGGTAAGTGGCCTGATGAACAACGAATGGCAACTACAGGTTCACTCACTATAGGCTGAGGCATGGACTCATCCAGTGGCAACTGTAGGGGCTCCTTGATAAGTACTTTTTTCTTTCTAGGAAAAGTTGAAGTAGAACCAGATGGACTGGAGTTATCTATCCATGTTGTAGCCAAGGAAGAGAATCCAAAAGCAGTAAGCACTGCTGAAGCTAGTCAATCGGAAAGTAAGTCATCACCTAGTGTACACAAACAGCACACTTAATACACACTTCTTGTTCCAGCCCCTTCACAAAGTAAAAGTACAAGCAACACTCAATTTCCCTGTCAGTAACCCTTTTACTAAGCTAAAAATAATGACAGTAAAAGAAAAATGGCACATTGGTTGTCACGAAGTGAACATAAGCACTACACTATTAAAAAAAACATATCCCCTGTCCATCCCCCCCAAAAAGAAGTTATGTTCTTACCATAACATTCCATCTGTGTTGTTCATATTCTGATGGGTGTTGGTTCCGTCCTTTGAACCGAGTCGGCTTTGTAACAAGCTTGTACCAGCCAAAACATTCTCGAGCTAAGCTTTTATCCACAAGGCCCTTCTCTCTGTTACCTCAGATTGAGTTTGCCCATTATAAGTAAAGCAAAGGCTTTCTCTGAGCAGAAACCCTAAAGTAGGAGTTGGACCCAATCCGATCCCCCAGGAGCCTCTGGAGGGGAAGGTGGGTGGGACATAATGAATGAATGAAGATGAACAACATAGATGGAATGTTATGGTAACAACATAACTTCTTTATCTGATGTTGTTCATCTTCATTCATTCCTTCTTGATGGGACAGAGTCCCTAGCTACCTTTAGTCCTGGGAGGCCCTTATGGAAGGATGTTCCTGAGTACCACTGAACCAAAGGATGCTCTTCCCTGTAGGCCAAATCCAATTTGTAATGAGTGATAAAAGTATGAGGGGTAGCCCAAGTTGCAGCTGCACAAATATCATTCAATGAAGCCTTTGCATGAAAAGCAACAGAAGGTGCTACTGACCTGGTGGAGTGCGCTCTGACTTTGCACGGTAGAGGAATTTTATTTTGTTGGTAAATCAAGGATATACAGTTTCTCAATCACTTGGACAAGGTCACTTATGACTTAGGATTTCCAATTTTGGGCCTGAATAGGACACAAGTAGCTGGTCTGATTTACGTACTGATTTAGTTCTGTCCAGGTAAAAATGTAACAGTCTATGTACATCCAGCAAATGAAGACCGTATTCTCCTTTGTTTGAGTAGTAGGGGAAAAAAGACTGGTAGGTCAATCATTTGGTTAACTGTCAATTCTGAAATAACCTTGGGCAGAAAGGAAGGATTAATCCAGAGTGATACACTGTCTTTATGAAATACCATGTAAGGGTGTTTAATACACAAAGCCTGAAGCTCTGAAATATGTCTGGTTGATGTGACAGCTACCAAAAATAGTGATTTCCAGGACAGGAACTTTAGGTTGCAAGTGGAGGCAGGTTCAAAGGATGATCGTGTCAGAGATTGCAGTACTAGTGTTAAACTCCAAGGTGCGATGGGTTTCCTGAAGGGTGGTCTGATATGCAAGACCCCTTTTAAGAAAGTTTTGCAGAGACGATAGAAGATTAGCGATGAGTCTTGAAAACCATTATGGAAGTTTGAGATAGCAGCTAAATGCACTTGAATGGTTAAGACTGCTGCTCCTGAATGAAGAAGACTTGATAGATAATCCAAAACCACACTAACAGGAGCTGAGCAAGGGTCTAGTTGTCTTTGTCGGGACCAAATAAGGAACCTCTTCCACTTGCTAAGATAGATTTTCTTGGTGAATGGTTTATGTGAAGCCAGAAGGATATTACGCACTGGGGAGGTAAGATTATTCTGCCTGGCAATTACCGGAAGTGGAGAAACCAAGCTGTCAGCTTGAGACTAGAGGTGTTTGGGTGAGTCAACCCTTGTGGGAGAGAGATCAATTATGGAGTTGGATCCAGAATCCAAGGGTGATATACTACATGAGGCCAAAGGAAGGGAAACCAAACTTGTCATGGGCAGTAAGGAGAAATGAGGATTACTCTGCTTCTCTGATGAAGGGGTTTCTTTAGAAATTGGGGAATAAGGGGAAAGGGAAGGAAAGCATATAGAAGTGCCATGGGACAATCATGAATCAGAGCATCCCTTGGGACCCCCCCCCCCATGGGGGAATTAGGGCAAAGTAGCTGCTGCATTTGTGGTTTTCTGGAGAGGTGAATAGGTCACAGCAAGGCTGGCCCCAACGGCTGAAGATCTTCATTGCAATAACAGGATTGAGGGACCACTCATGAGGCAGTAGGATACATCTGCTCAGCTTGTCTGCAATCACGATGGAACTCCCGGGAATATGCGTTGCAATCAGAAAGTGGTTGGAAGCTATCGCCCACTGCCAAATTCTCATTGCTTCTTGACACAACAGGTAGGACTTGGTTCCCCCTTGTTTGTTGATGTACCAGACTACTGACATATCTGACTGAATAGCAACTGTACCTGATGGAAGGATGGACTGAAATGCTTGCAAAGCTAAAAGCACTGCCCTCAGTTCTAAGACACTGATATGCAGGTGGGCCTCTATGTCTGACCAAGTATCTTGGACTGCCTTCCCCCTATCAGGGAAGCTTCCATAGTCACTGTGGCCCTGGGCTGTTGTGGGCAAAAGGGGTGACTCCATAGTTGTCCATCCAGCTTCATCCACCACATTAAATCCCACTTGCATCACTGAGTTATCCATATTTAAAAGGACAAGGGATGTTGGAAGGGGTACCACTTTGTAAGAAGGAGCCATTGGAGAACTATCATGAGTAGTCTTGCCAAGGGCACTATGGTAATTGACGCTGCCATGGAACCCAGGAGTTGAAGAACTGTTCGAGCTGGGACTAGGCTTCGACAGAGTATCACCCGGATTTGGGATCTCATGCTGTGTAATCTGTGGTCTGGAAGAGAGACTAGGCAAGAAGCTGTGTTGAAAACTGCTCCAATAAACTCTAAGGATTGAGAGGGAATCAGGTTGCTCTTTCCCCAGTTTATTGAGAGTCCCAAAGATTCTGCTAGTCTGAGAGTGTAGTTTAGTGCTATCTCCAGTAGATGCTTGGTGGGGTCAGTGAGGAGCCAATCGTCTAGATATGGAAACAATTGGAATCCTTGTAGTCTCAAGTGAACTGTTGCCACTGCCATGCACTTGGTGAACACTCTGGGAGCTGTACAGAGTCTGAAGGACAGCACGTGGAATTGAAAGTGATTGGATCCTAGCCAGAAGTGAAGAAATCTTCTGGAGCGTTTGTCCATTTTTATGTGGTAATATGCATCCTGAAGATCTATTGAGCACATACAATCATCTTTCTCCAAGAACGGAAGGATAGACTGAACTGTGACCATCCAAAATTTTTCCTGTTTGACTAATTTGTTTAGGATGCTGAGATACAGAATTGGTCTCCCGTCCCCTGTCTTTTTTGGCACTAAAAAGAATCTTGAGCAGAATCCAGATCCTATCTGGTCTGGTGGGTCTGTCTGGATGATTCTTTTTTGAAGCAGCTTTTGAATTTCTAGCACTGATGTTTTCCTTTGACTGGGTGGAATGTTGAGAATTCGACTTGGTGATTTTTGGGTAAAGATTGAATGGGACATGGTATCCTCTGGTTATGATCTGTTGCACCCATAAATCCATTATTACTGTTAGCCAGGCAGAATGGTGCAAGGAAAAACCTCCTCCGACTGCTTCCAGAGGAAAGCAATCGGGCCGCTCCTCAGGAGCGCTGATAGGGTTGTCCAGAGAAAGAATCTCTGGAGCTCTGGTTACGTGGACCCCCTCTGCCCCTGTAGAGGTGCCTTCTAGATGAGTTACCCCCTCTGCTCCGGGGAGTAAACTCAGCACGTGTGTCACGGAAAGGACCCTGTGATTTCTTGTGCCACATCTTTCCGTTCCTCTGGTTCCTAGAGTACGGACACTGAGGGGTGGAAAAATGCATGCCTATGGCAGACAGGGTCTTGCTGTCCTTCTCACACCTGGTCAATGTGTCTTTCACTTTCGGGCTGAAAAGGGAAGAAGCTTCCACTGGAGCGTTAAGAAAGGAAGATTTAAAAGGGTCTGCAAAGTCACAAAGGCACATCCAGGCATAACGTCTCATGACAACACCTGAACCCACCGCTATGGCTGCTCTTTCAGTGGCGTGGGAAATCAGATGCATGGAGAAGTTGGATAAGGATTCCAGGGTAGCTAGCTGCAAGGCAATTTTGTTGTGGACCTTGTCAGAGACAGCTCCTGCTAAGGTTTCAGAGAGTTTGGCAACTAAGTCTCTTTGAAGCCTGGTGAAGGGTGCCAGATAATTCAAAGACCTAACAGCAGAGGTCGATGATGCAAAGACTCGCTTCCTTAACCTGTCCACCACCCGAGATTCCCTGTTTGGGGGGGTGGACAGTCTGGCTCTCCTTCATTGTGGCAGCTGCCACAACCATTGCATCTCTTGGATGACCATTGGACCAGTGTGGGTGCTGTTCAGGAGGAGTTAAAATTTTGTCCGGCCTCCGTGGGATTGGTTCAATAGTATAAGGACTCTTCCATGCACGTTGCATGATGAACTAAACCAGCTCATCTGCAGGCAGGGTCACACAGGAAGTAGAGGGATGATCATGAAAAGCCTGCAGGAACACGGACTCCTCAAAAGAAGGATTGATGGGCTTCTAGTCATACCTCTTTTTCAGTATTTTAAGGATGTCTCCAAATGAGACATTATCAGGGGGTGACTGTGGGGACCCCTCCCCTTCATTGTAGTCCATGTCCTCGGTGAGAGACTCCTCGGGTGAGTCCACGTGCTTCCTCTTGCATGTCCTCTTGAGTGGTACCTCTTCAGTGGGAGCTTCTGAAGAGGACTAGAAGAAGGGGCACCCTGCTGTAGGGTATCCTGAGGCTCTTGTGCTCGATGTCCCAAAGCAGTGGCTTGTGTCAGCTGGATCTCAGAGAAAGGACATAAATGATGCTCTGACACTAGTGGTTTGTCTACAGAGGCAAGGGCCCTCTCCATCGCCTAGAAAGCCAGCCTTCCTGAAGAGGGATGGGAGCCCAGAACCAAGAAGGACAACTTTGGAATCGGGGTCATACCCAGCTCCAACGGACCAGCTCCCAAGGAAGGAGGGCTCAATACCAATAGGACTCCTGGGACTATAGACGGCGCCGTAGAAAAAAATAAGTGCCATGCTAGGAACCACAGTGCTCATGGTCCAGTCACGATGCTGAGAAAGGCTTGGTTCTGAATTAACCGAAAGCCAAAGGGTCGGCTCCGGAACCACAGTGAGGTCCACCAGTGGAACCAAAGCAGTGGGAGCTGATGAGGGCAACGGTTCCAGGGTCTTCAGTACCTGCACAGAGATCAAAGGAGGAGAATATACTGGAGTCCATGGAGAAAGACTTCCAACTCCTACAGGGAGGGGAGTTTTGGCAGGTGTTGTAATCCTCCTCACCATCAGCAGCTGATCCACAAGATATACCACATCCAATTCTGAGAGGCTCCTGGTCGATCGAGTCGATATCCCCAGTGGGGAGTCAGGTCTTTCCAAGAAAGAGCTGAATTGCTGCCCGAAGAAGGGGTCCACCGTGGGTGAATATCGGGTCCTGGCTGAATGGTCCATTGGCACCGAAGCCTCGTGGGGAGACATGTACAGAAGCTATGTCCGATGTGGGAAATCCTGGAGCAGAAATTAAAGGTAGGCTTGGTGCCGTAGTCAAGGCTGTTGCCGAAGACGATACTGGAGTTAAAGATATCGAAGATGGCACTGAAGTAAAGATTACTGGTCTTGGTAAGGTCGGTACTGTAGTCATAATCATTGTGCAGTAATTGGTGCCGGAAATACAGATTTTGAGGATGGCACCATAGTCAGTACCACAAACGGTGCCGTGGAAATCAGTTTAGGTCCTGAAGTAGTCAATTTTGGCATTTTTTTGTTTCATTTTTTTGCTTTCTGTCACCTGAAGGTGATGAAGGAACTGAATGTGGTCTCTTTCTGCATTCTTTACTGAAAGGGAATGAGCCTTCCAACCCAGAGATAGCCTCTGAGAAGGGTGTCTTAAGAAGACCCTTCAGAATTAGTTTTTCCTTTCATTAAGGGTTCAGGAACTAAACCCTTTACAAACAGAACAAGGTGGTAGAAGCAAATGATGTGGAGCACCCAGACAGTACATACACAAGAGTCTTGGGTGTCCACATTCGACATTTTGCAGCTGCACTGGTCACACTGTTTGAAACCAGAAGCTCCCTTCTTTTCCGACATAGTATTAAAGAGTTTAACAACTATGATAAGATACAATAAACACAGAAGTTATAGCACTGATTTTTTTTTTTTTAACAAAGGGAAGAAAGATGGTGAAAGGGAAATACCAACAATGGTATTGGAAGAGGTTGCCCTCAAGGGTAGGAAGAAAGGCCCTATACCAACGATGGTACTAAAGACTACCTAAACAACAGTAAGAAACACATTAACAACAATAAACACACTAATAGTAAGACAGTGGGTAAATAACGATATGATAGGGAAAGAAAAATATCAGAAGAACAAGCAATTTGAAAATTTCCAGAGTACTTAGCTGAGAGCTGGCTTGACATGGCTTTACAGCAACGCAGCAAACAAAATCTGAGGTAACAGGGAGACGGGCATTGTGGGTAAACGCTTAGCTCAATAGTTTTTTGGTTGGCACGAGCTTGTTACAAGGCCGACTCGATTCTGAGTATGGAACCGACACCATCAGTAAGGAATGAATGAAGATTAACAACATCAGATTAAGTCTTTTAGCCATAGTTTCAACAGTTTATACAAGCAGAATATATTCAGTCAAAATTAGCTCCTAATTAGCTAAATAACACAGATAGCTATAAATAATGCCTCTTGATAGCAAACTTCTGATAATGATAAAAGTACCTGGTTTCTTAAACAGAAAATAAAACTTTTAGTCAGAAATTTAATTTAAATAATATTTTTTAAAAGGGCAACAATTTGTGTGTGCAAGGGATCCCCACTAGGGACTTATCTACCAGAAATAAGACTCTAAGCTGACTACTGCTCCTGTGAAGTCTGAGAGATGCTTCTCCTCAAGACCGCAAAAATGTACTGAAGAATTCTTCACTTTGACTGTTTATCTCTCTACTTGGGTCAAGCCAATCAAATGTCAGAGTGATGGCATGGGGTAAGCCAGACATCTGTGAAGCTGACCTGTTGTTTCCTAAGTAGGGAAACAGCCCATATAGTCTTTAAGCTACTGCATGAGTAGGAATGATGAACAAATGTTCTAAATAATGAGATGACTTTGATTCAGGATCAGCACAGAGTCCAGTGTTCTACAATTTCACCACATGACATTGCATATATTATTAAATAGACTCCCTGTCTGTAAAAATTGGAATGGTGGGAAGGCCGTTCGACTGTTGCAGTGATGTTTTCCCAGGAAATCTACTGTTATGGTACTTTAACTTAATCACAAGCACACTTATCTTCTTAAAGCAGAATCAGTGTAACAGAAAATCATCAGATTGAGTAGACTACCAAGCAATACCCTATTTTATTGGGGATGGGGGTAGGGTGGCAAGAGTATGCAGTTATGACACAAAGACCAGTAGTATATTTGCAATAAGGTCTACTGTACATGTGACATAAGGTCTAATGTACATTATTTCCAGGATTAAAATACATAAACACTCATCCCAAACAGTTTTTTATATGCACACATACACACACAGATTTATATATATATATATATATATATATATATATATATATATATATATATATATATATACAGACCTTGGACCCAACCCAGTTTGGCTTTGTCAAGGGCAGATCTTGCCTTTTGAACTTGGTCGACTTCTTCGAAACAGTCACCAA
>NC_056746.1:534799415-534806915 GCF_019279795.1 Protopterus annectens
CAAGAGAAGAGTCCTGAAAAAGTATTTCCTAAAACGGAAAGGTCATGTTACTCATAAAATGCTTACTTTCCAATGTGTTGCAAGAGAAGCATGCTATTAAACATATCAGCAAGTGTGAAAGTATGTGGAATAAAACTATATGAATTTATACAAATACATATATATATATATATATATATATATATATACATACAAATACATACATATATATATATATATATATATATATATATATATATATATATATATACGTACACACAAATATGCATACATACATATATATATATATCTATATATCTATATATAAGTGTATTTATATAGATATATATATATATATATATATATATATATATATATACACACACACACACACACACACACACACACACACACACACACACACATGTATACATACATATGTGTGTATATAAAGTACCCCAAAAATAAATGTTTTTTCAGCATTACTTGAGCCAACGGTTTGGGCCTGTGTTGATGCTGGAGTAAAATATTTTGCCTATATAAGTAGGAACAAAAAATAAATAAAATAAACGCAATTTCTCCACAGGAAAAAAAATGGTTTGCAATTACTTAAAAGCAACTGTTAAACTGAAAGGAATAAAATAGCACTCATGTTTAAAAGTACAGTATAGTCTCATTACAGCCCATTAAAACACAAACTCATAGCTTTAAAATAACTTTCCTGAAGAAGAATGTATCATAATAAACAAAATTATTAAATGGAAGGTTTTTCCCCCCAAAGTGAAACTAAGCTGTCCAGAAAAGGAACAGCATAAGCTGACCAATGATCCTAGGAAGCATCAGAGAAGCATACTCTTTGGCAGCAGTAAAGCACAGAAGAGCTCGGTGCCTTTTAGTCACCTCAGCTTGCCTGACAGTATGAATGTATGGATGGTGCCCTGAAGCTTTGGAAGCTAGCTGGCTGTTATACCTTTCTCAGCATATAACCCATATAGCTAAGGCTACTGCGACAGTGATCAATATGATGAACATTAATGAACATTGTAATTTTCATGCGGATTGAACAAAACTACTTTTAGGCAGCATGTAGTATATGTACTAAACACACATACATATATATATATGGATCCCCTTCAGTTTACCGAAACGCCACAATGCCGAAACACAAATCACCGACACCAAAAGACCGACAACACAAAATACCGACAATACACACAACCATACATGCACCAACCGTAACCCAAACCCTAACCCTAAGGTCCGACACAACCACACACTTACCCTACCCGCACCCTAACCCTAACTCACTTAACCCACCCCTAAACCCACAGTCCGTCACTATCGCACACACACCCTACCTGCACCCTAACCCTAACTCACTTAACCCACCCTTAAACATATATTCCGTCACTATCGCACACTTACCCTACCCGCACCCTAACCCTAACTCACTTAACCCGCCCCTAAAACTACAGTCCCTCACTATCGCACACTTACTTGCCCGCTCCCTAACACTAAATCCCTCACTCTATCGCACACTTACCGAGTCCGTCGGGTTCTCACCTTGTCGGTCATCTGCGTTGTCGGTCCTTTGGTGTCGGTGATTTGTGTTTCGCCGTTGTGGCGTTTCGGTAAACTGAAGGGGATCCATATATATATATGTGTACACACACACACACACACACACACAAACACACACACACACATATATATACACACACACACACACACACACACACACATATATATATATATATATATATACACACACACACACACACACATATATATATATATATATATATATATATATATATATACATACACACACACATATATATATATATATATATATATATATATATATATACACACACACACACACACACACACACACACACACACACACACACACATATATATATATATATATGTATATATGTATTTTATATATATATTCTGCCTTATTCTGGCCTCAGCCCTTTTAGTTTCATAGGCTTACGTTACTGTGACAGACTTCGTATCTGAATGAAGTTTCAATATTCAGGTATGTATGTCTGGGTTTAATGCTGTACTTACCCCTGGGAGTTCACAGTCTCATCTGCATTTAAAAGTAACTTGGATAAGACTGTAAAAAGTTTCAAGCGCACTTCTGGATCTTGGTCAGGTTGGAGGCTTTCCTTCAGGATGGGAATAAAAATAGGCAGGACTTCACCAATAACAGGACCTGCAATATAATAACATCAAACGATTATGAAGTCATGCAGATAACAGCAAGCTGCAAATCAACAAGTCAGCTTAGTTCTAACTTGAATAATTTCTGACTACATTTACTTGCAGCACTGTCCAAGAATAATTGAAGCCTTATGGAAAACATTTGCAAAACTTTTTACTTCATTATGTCCAAATCCTCAGACTTGTGAATGAAAGCAATAATAAAGAAAAATCACTTTCAAACAAAGTATCACTCTGTTCATCATGAAGTACCATTGAGCACAGATTTCACTCCGATTTTTCAGCAGTGGAACATAATTAAACACATAAACTTCAATGCCACTCACAACAATTCAATGGTAGTGGGGCCATCAAGATAATTAGGCAAGCAAATTTGCATGACGAGTGGCTATGCTCAGAATGTGTGCGATTCATAAAACCCAGCAACATACAGGGGCCAGTTGAAGTAACATGGCTGGACGCGTTATATGCTAATGACTGTATAATGAAGGGACCTGTATGAGAATAAGGCAAAACATGATGATGGAGTGATTCAGAAACATTTAAATTCCAAGCAATGATGCTGTACCCACCTTAGATCTGTTCTCAGCAATATGCCACTGTTCAAGTGGAGTAGAGTGGTGAATCAGTTTAGGGTTTGCCACAGCTACTATAAATGTGTATCACCAGGAGGCTCTCATTGCAGCTGCTTTGCCTGACAATGTTCGACATTGCCCATGGAAGCAAAGGGTCTTTTGAAATTTAATGCCTTCCATGAAACAGATATAGTGGACCATTACTGTCTGGACAGGGACACCGTGCAGACCTGTGGGAGTTATGGAGCACTTATCCCAGCTGGTATAAAGGTTTGTATGGTTTTATATACATTAGTTACAGGGATGCTTCAGTGACCTAGAAGGGACAAAGTGAGGGTACCTCAGGCATCTGTCTCCGGAATTCTCTATGCCATGCTTCAGCTTAAGGGAAGCATCTCTGATTCTCACATATCCCAAGGAAACAGCCAATACCATACAGGACTTCTATGATATAGTCAACTTCCCTGAGCTACTGTGGGCTATACACTGTTTACACATTGAAATAAAGGCACCACCTGTAGAACTGGGAAGAAGATACATGGACTGCAATGGTAAACACTCTATCAATTGCCAGGTGGTCTGTAATGCACACAGTATCATCTACAATGTGTGTGCAGGCCACCCAGGCAGTTTTCACAACTCCCACATATGGCACACATGGCCTTCAGCAATGGTTGGTGAGAGTTGACTTTCCACAGAGATATCTTGTGGGTGATGCTGTATATGTCCTGAAATACTACATTCAGTACAGGCTACTGAATTCAGTACACTTGCAATGTACCCCTGGCTCATGACACCATTAGAAATCCACAAAATCAAACCGTCCAGGGAGAAAACTGTGCACTACCACACACTAGAAATATAAAAGAGTGTGTGTTTGTGCTGCTGAAGTCAGGGTTTCGCTGTCTGGATACATATGGTGATGCCCTGCAGTATGATCCAATCACATGTGCCAAAATACTGATGGTGTGTGCAGTTAGCAAGCAGTTACAACACGATGGCCTCTTGCAGGGTCAGTGGTTTCCAATACCAGAGGCAGCTGCAGCAAAGATAGATTAGGAATTAGAGGAGGACCCAGCAGCAAAGGGTGATCATGCCAGATGGAGGCAGGCACAATATGTCATGGTATTAGTAAAAAGGCAGCAGAGTACACATAGCTTAGAGCATAACTATACAAGAATTATGCAGACACACTAAAGTAAAAGTGATGCATACAGAAAATACCAGACTGTGCTTACCTCTGCAAAGGCTAGCCACAATGAGCATTAGACATAGGCAACCCAAGTAAACATGTACAAAGGGCAGGTCACAGTTATCAACATTTTCACATGTGAACAAGGGAGTACAGGGATGCATGTCTTTCATATGGAATTGCTTGAGTGTGAGTGCTGAAGTAAAGCAAAAGAAAAAGTGCTTTATGGATAGTGTGATAATAAATGGGTGGGGGTGGGGGTAATGCCAATAAGGGCCAGAGTTAGTTGATGTGCGGTATGTGCTATGCGCTGTGGTGGCACGTTTGTTGGTTGAAGGGACATAGGCTCAGGAGTTAGTGTAGCACTTCAGCTTGACCACCTGGGCAGGGCATGTATGACAGAGAGCTAAGCCTCCTGTGAATGTCCCCAAATCAACACAGCTGGCTCTGCCAGGAGTTGCACTGGCTGTAGCAGACCTTGGCTAGATATTAGCATTACCTAAACTGACATTTGTTAATAGGTGTGACAATGGCCATGACCAAAGGTATGCTCTCTCCTTAGTGAAGACACCTCCAAAATCTATGTTGCTGTGGAAGTACTAGCACTGCAGGAGAGGGATCTTGCTTGGCCATGGCCATGGACAGATGGCTGGCCATAAACACTGTCCCTCACCACTAACAAATGACCTAGAGAAGACAGTGCATGGTCCAATGTATGACTCAGTCTATCCAGTGAATCACACATATGGGTCATGCACTCCCATAGGTCAGCATGCTCTGTTTGGCTCACCTTCACTACATCTGCAATGGTTGTGGTGGAACTTGCCTATGCCTCCATGATACCCCTGCACATATGTTGGATGGCAGGTTCTGACACACCTTTATGGCATCTCCTGCCCGTGAGTGCTAGTAGCAGATGCAGACATCTCCGATCTGGGGGCTACCACACTTCCCTTATTTACAGTGTCACCATCAACCTGTCCACTCTCAGATGGCTGTGTTTGCTGTGCATCTGCAGACATACAGCAAGTGTCCATACTCCGAGTAGGGGATGTGGGGGGTCATGTTCCCTGTGTCCAACACACTCTGCACCTCCAGACTGTACCAGCTCAATCCAGCCATCATTATCAGAGGCTGCAGATCCTGCAACATAAGATGGGGGCAGTTCCACAGTGCTGGTACCAAATGAAGAATCACCTGTGAATACTACAAAGCAAAAAATATCCAGAACCCAGCACCACAATTAGACATACAACTGATATCTTTATAACTATAAAAATATGATAACAATTAATACTCCTAGCCATATCTTGTACAGACGGACATGGAGCTTGGATCCTTGATGTACCTTTTTGTCAAAAGTCAGACAGATATTATAAACCTTGATATCACTAAGAGATTAGGATGGGCTGCAGCTATTGATACGATGATACAGAATTACATATCTCAGGCATCTACAGAAGAAACTCTCTGGGGACTGTCCAGCTTTGGCTCGACATCAATTACTACACTGTAGGATTCTGCAGAGGTGGTACTACTTTTAAATGAGGCCAGGAATTCCTCTATCTGCATAAGAGCTGGTTTGGTTGACAGCCCACCTCCTGTTGCTCTCTATTCCAGTGCCACAAACTCTGCTCTGTGGGTGGCAGGATGGATCACATATCTGTCACCCTGCAGAGTACCATATCATAGCTGTGATCCTGACCACAAAAAGTATTAACACTGGTGACAATTTCATGCCATTCATGGCCATGGAAAGGCTGGTCAGCAGAACACACTGTAAGGAGTTATCTACCATGGAGAAGGAGAAGCACCAGTACTGCCTCATTTTCACTACTAGGTTTGCAGGTGGAAGCAGCAGACACAATGCCTGTCTTCTGGACCTGTTTTTAGGCATTGCTCTGTTGTTGGTGAAAACAATGGAATTAACAGCTATGATCCTACATGGGCCTTGCAAATCTTAACATTACTACTATCCTACTGGGCCATCTAGTATGCCACAGTTGTGTTTGACAGTTAGATATCTGTATCGGCAAACAATCTAAGTAAATGTCAGTTATTAATGTGTTCTGAACACATCCTTCCATCCAAAACCCATTTTCTCCATTTTTGTACTTGGTTGGGGTGTAACTCCAACAGTGACAATCTAGGGCCAATGTTCACACCACTGAGTGGCTAGCCCTGTCATCTACTGACAAAAACAAGCACAGAAGTGCAAGTTAACATGACCACATAACCATTATAATAGCAGTGTTAAAAGGGTTGTGACTAATCACATACCTGCAAGGCAAACAATACTACAATAACACTGCTGAGCATAGTATCTACACTGACTACATTCAGTGCACTTGCAATGTACCCCCTTAAGACAATTTTGGCTAATACATTTAAATGCACTGACAAACTAACATACCTTCTAGGT
This sequence comes from Protopterus annectens, assembly GCF_019279795.1. Lineage (NCBI taxonomy): Eukaryota > Metazoa > Chordata > Ceratodontiformes > Protopteridae > Protopterus > Protopterus annectens. The sequence goes on from NC_056746.1 coordinate 534,805,819, forward strand.
CTTACACTAAGCAGTAAACTAAAATCTACCCTTAGACAAATAAGCACATGTACAAAAAGTAGCACTTAACTTATATAAGCAGATATCTCACTCAGAAAAAAAAGTTTCAACTCTAGCAGTTTGCCGGATTCAAAGTCAGGGCAGTGATGTTTTCTTCATAGCATGATGAGAAACAAGGTTTCACATGAAGCTTTTATCATGTAAACACTGTACTCAGGGTGTGATGACTATGGTAATTAGGGCTTATTTAATTATTGTTTCTGAATTATTCAATTTGCAAGATGAGCAAACCTAATAAACATCGTGCAAACTGCTACACAATGCACTGCACAAGCCTGGGCACCTGCAGGCAGCTCTGCACAAGTGTGGGAATCTAATTATGTTAGGTTGGGAAGAGCTGTCGTCCCATATTTTATCATCTGAAAATATAGTCGATGTACAGTATGGATTCTCAGCAGCATAAAGAAGGATGGAAGACTGCTGTGCTTCACACCTTAAAGTGCCATTGGAACCATAATAATACAGAACTTGTATTTTATTAGTTTGCTATCCATCGCACAAATACAATGTTCATCACGGTGGAAAGGATGTGACCTTTGAGAACTGTTTTGGGCACCACTTCTCTGTCATTTTTCCTGAGACCTTTAAAGAGAAATACTATGGCTAGAGAAGGAAAGGATATTGCTCTTTTTAGAGTACAGAGGTGGTGTGAGGAGTCATTCAAGATATTTCTGGACTTCTTCCATAAGCAGTACAGCCAGAGGTTTATGCAAGAGGGCGGGTGCTAGAACAGGTCACAGTATACGGCTGATGCCTGGATTAGTTTTGCCAAAGCAGTCACCTATGCTACTGGCATCTCACATATGGGAAAAGAGTGCCTTTACTATTACAGTGACATAACTCAATGCAAGTCTGACCTTCACTTATGGGATGATGAAGTTAAGGTGCAGCCACCACCTAAATAATGTAAGTATAATATCTTTTAGCTAACCAAATAACCTGCCACTATATGCCACCATCCAATTTTTCATTATGCCCTTTTTATATCTCTAGTTCTTGTAGATATCGAAAGGAACAGGCAGAAGCATAGGTAAAGA